>NW_006399917.1:5817946-5838141 GCF_000299155.1 Elephantulus edwardii
TTTTAAATTATTTTTTATTTAAGGAGACTGAGGATTTCCATCATTCATTGTTGCACTTTTCTCCCTACCCATGCCTCCCTTTCCCCAATTCACTCTTCTCTTTGAAAAGTAAAAGAAAAATTCTTTCATTGTGATATAATCCCTCCCCCCCAGGTCCACTGCACTATGTAGCCTTCATTCTAGACTCCTGTCATGACAATAATATCTAATCCTATATCCCTTTTAAACAGTTTTCTCCCTCATCTGTTTCAGTGTGGTATACATTATTTTTCCCGTCTTTCTCAGTCTCCTTCCAACCCCGATGTCAGTCCTGTTTTACAACAGTGGCACTATGCAGTAATTGGCCTTTTGTGACTGAGATATTTCACAGGGTCACCCATTTTGAATAACATTACATGAGTTCCTTGTTTTTCAGTGCGGCATAGTATTCCATTGTGTGAATATATCACAGCTTCTCTATCCATTCGTTCATTTATGGGCATCTAGGTTTTTCCAACTCCTTGCTATCAAGAACAAAGTTGTGATAAACATAGGTGTGCATATACCTGTTTGGGTGGCAGTTATTATTGCTTTGATTCCAAGTATTGGAATTGCTGGGTCAAATGATATTTCTATTTGCAATTTTTTGAGAATGTGCCACACTGCCTTCCACAGTGGTTGCATCATTTTACACTTCCACCAACAGTGAATAAGGGTTCCAGTTTCTCCACAACCTCACAAGCATTTGTTGCTTGCTGCTCTGTTAAATTTTGCTCTTCTTACTGAGTAAGATGATATCTTATAGGTGTTTTGATTTGCATCTCTCTTAGAGCTAGGAATTTTGAACATTTCTTCATATGCTTGTTGGCCATCTGAAAGTCTTCTTTGGTGAAGTGTCTGTTCATATCCTGTGCCCATTTTCCAATTGGATTATTTACCTTTATCTTGTGGTGCTCAAGTATTTTATAAATTCTAGATATAAGTCCCTTATCTGACATGTCATTACCAAATACTTTTTCCCAGTCTGTGGCTTTCTTTATACCTGTTGGAGAAATTTTTGGATGTGCATAGGGATTTGATTCTTAGAAGGTCTCATTCATCTATTTTTATCTTCTCCTGGTTGCAGATTTTTCAGGATACTTAGAAGACTGTTTATGTTGTGAATTAGGACTTTTAGAGTTCTTCTAAGCTTTTATTTAATGAAGTTTATAGTTCTTGGTTTTAGCCATAGGTCCATGATCATCCTAGAGTTGGATTTTGTATATGGAGTGAGATGTGGATCTTGCTTCAGTCTTCTGCAGATAGTTTTCCAATTTTGCCAGCACCATTTGTTAAAAAGACTGTCATTTCCCCACTTAACTGATTTCTTCTCCTTGCCAAAAATCAGTTGACCATAGGTAGATGGGCTAATTTCTGGATTCTCTATTCTATTCCATTGATCTATGTGTCTGTCATTGTACCAGTACGATGCTGTCCTAACCACCACGGCAGTGTAATAGGATTTGAAATCAGGGAGTGAGATGTCTCCTACCTTTTTTCTATTTTTAAGGAGTACTTTGCTTATTTTGGGCTTCTTTTCACTCTAAATGAAACTGGAAATTACCTTTTCCATCTCATTGAAGAATGGGATTTGTATTTGTATTGGGATTGCATTGAATATGTAAATAGCCTTTGGTAGTACTGCCATTTTCATAATATTGAGTCTTTCTATCCATGAGCAAGGGATATTCCTTCACTTCTCAAGGTCTCTTTTTGTTTCTTGTAGTAATGTTCTGTAATTTTCTTTGAATATATCCTTTGTGGTTCTGGTTAGTTTTACTCCCAAGTATTCAATCATATGAATAGCTATTGTGAAGGGTATTGTTTTTCTCAGTTCCGGCTCTGTATTCTCTTTGTCACTGTAGAGAAATCCAACCGATTTTTGTATGTTGATCTTGTATCCTGCTACTTTGCTGAATTGATCTACTATGTCCGATAGTTTTCTTGCTGAGTCTTTAGGGTTTTCTAAGTATGCTATCATAGCATTTGCATAAAGAAATAATTTTACCTACTCTTTGCCTATTTTTATACCTCTTAATTCCTTCTCTTGTCTTATTGATATTGCAAAGACTTCTAATACAATATTGAATAAGAGAAGTGATAGTGGACATCCTTGCCTAGTTCCTGCTTTTAAAGGGAATCCCTTTAACCTCTCTCCATTGAGAAAAATGTTGGCTCTCGGGTTTGCATAAATACTTTTTACTATGTTGAAGAAATTCCCTCTAATCCTATTTTGTTGAGTATTTTAATCAGGAAAGGGTGTTGGATTTTGTCAGAGGCCTTTTCTGTATCAATTGACAGGATCCCGTGGTTCTTGTTCTTTGCTTTGTTAAACGTGATGAATTACATTAATCGTTTTCCTTATGTTGAACAATTCTTGCATATCTGTTATGAATCCCATTTCTAATGGTGAATTATTTCTTTGATATATTATTGAATTTTATTGGCCAGTGTTTTACTTAGGATTTTTGCATCTGTGCTCATGAGAGATATTGGCCTATAGTTTTCTATTTTGGGGGAGTCCTTTCCTGGATTTCAAGGATATGTTTATTACTTAGAAGGAATCTGGGAGAATACCATCTTTTTCTATTTTCTGAAATAGTTTATGTAGAATTGGCAACAGTTCTTCTTTGAATGTTTGATAAAATTCACTTGTAAAACCATCTGGTCCAGGACTTTTTTTGGTTGGAAACTGTTTTATTACCTTTTCAATTTTTTCCTTTGTAATGGGTCTGTTCAGATGTTCAATTTCAGTTTGGGTCACTTTAGGTAGGCTGTGCATTTCTAAGTATTTGTCCATTTCCTCTAGGTTTTCATATTTGTTTTAGTATAACTTTTTTTATAATACTCTAATGTTAGCTTTTTAATTTTAATTGGTTCTGTTGTTATGTTGTCTGATTCATTTCTTATTCGGATTATACAAAAGACCTTTACAAGGAGAATTATGAAACACTCTTTCAAGAAACAATAGGAAACTTAAATAAATGGAAAAATAATCCCTGTACATGGATAAGAAGACTCAATAGAGTGAAAATGATAATTTTTCATCTCCATATTTAATGCAATCCCAATACAGATACCAAATTCATTTATCAAAGATATAGAAAAAACATTGACAACCTTAGCTGGAAAGGAAAGAAACCACGAATAAGCAAAGCACTTTTGAAAATCAAGAATGAAGTGGGAGGCATTGCTCTCCCTGATCTTAAAACCTACTACACAGCAGGAAAGTTTTACCATCCCTGCCTATAAGGAGCACTCTGGTTTCACTTTTTTTAAAACAGAGCTGTTTCTACTTTTGTCAGCTATTAAATATTCAGTACTCCTCTCAAACAACAAAATTCAAAGATAATGATTCTTTTACTGTCTTTCATCATGTCCAGGTTTCAGATGCACTGCAAGCAATGTAGAAGTAGTAGCAGTCATCATTGTCAAGAAATCAAAAGAGGTACTGCCTGGAAAAATCAAGTGTCAAGAATCTCATCAGTGTTCTAAAGAATGAGTGTATATTCAAATACAGAGAAACAAAAATGAAAGGAATAAATAATAAAATATGAGAACTGAAGAAATTTCAAAGGATAGCTAAAGAAGAAAAAAAGTTAGATGTTAAAACAAAGTGTACAAGAATTGCAGTTAGAAACAAGAAGACACACTAGATATTTCTCAAACTTAAAGAAATGAAAAGAGAAAAAATAAAATCTTGAGTTGCAATACAGAGGATTCTATGGGCAAAATATTGAATAATTCAGGAAGCTGAAAAATATGAAAAAAGAAATGCAATTTGTCATTATACCAAAATAACCACAAAAACAAGTGATGGATATTGAGTCACTTCAGAAAGTAGTATATGATCAATAACCAATTGTACTTAAGGAAGAAGTTCAAGCTGTAACTTAAGGAATTTGTAAGAAACAAGATTCCCAAAGTTGGAAGAATGTTGCTGATGCTGTTATATACCATTGAGTTGCCTGTGACTCATAGTGATCCTATGTACAATAGCTCTGAACCCTGCCTTATAAAGAGCCAGTCTCACTGACTCTGACACACCTATATTCATTACTCATGTCACTGTATCAATTCTGAGCATGATGTCCTTCTCTACGGACTGGTTCCTCCTGGCCATGTGCCCAAAGTATATGAGACAGAGCTTCAAAATCTTTGCCTTCAATGAGAAACTTGGTTTCACCCTCTCCAATACAGACTTGTTTGTTCTCTTTACAGTTCATGGAATATTCAATAATCTTCTCTACCATCATAACTCAAAAGCATCAATTCTTCTTTTATCATCTTTAGTCATTGTCCACTTCTCTGATGCTTAGCAAGTAATTGCAAAGACCATGACTTGGCTCAGACAAACCTTAGCCCCTATATTAACGTCACTACTCTTCAGCACTTTGGAGAGGGCCCTGACAACAAACTTCCCTAGTGAAGTGTGTCTTTTGATTTACTGACTGCTGGTGTTAAGAGTGTTGATTGTGGGTCAAACAAGCTAAAATTGTTAACGACCTCAATCTCTTCTCCGAGTACCATGGTAATTCCAATTGTCCCAGTGGTGAAAATCTTTATCTTCTTGACATTTTGCATCAATTCATATTGAAGGCTACAGTCATTGACACTTACTTTGAAAGTAAGTGCTTCAGGTTTTCTTCCATTTCAGCGAGCAAAGTTGTGTCATCTGCATATTGCAGGTTGTTAATGAGTCTTCCTTCAATCCTGATACATTTCTCCTCATAAAGTCCAGCCTCCCAAATGATCTGATTGCCCTAAAGATTGAGAAGTTATAGAGACATGATGCATCCCTGATGTACTCCTTTTCAGATTTTAAACCTTGCAATGTTTTCGTGCTCAATTCTGAGGACTACTTCCTGAACTGAGTATACATTTTGCTTGAGCACAATTAAGCATTCTGGGATTCCTATTCTTCCCAAGATTAGCCACAAATGTTGTGACCCACACAGCCAAATACCTTTGCATTGTCACTGAAACACAGATAGTCATTCCTCTGATACTCTGCTTTTGGCCAAGATCCGTCTGACTTTGGCGAGAATGACTCTAGAGGCATAGCCTCTTCTCTATTTCTGGTAGTTCTCTGTCGATGTAGTTAGAGTCGTTTTTGGATTATCCAGTAGTTAGCTGGATTTTGCCTGCTCATGATACTGTTCAACAATTTCCACACTCTGTCATATCACCTTTTTTATAGATGGGAATAAATGGATCCCTTCCAGTCAGCTGTTGTCCAGATTTCTTGGCATAATCTGGATAGCAAGCACATCGGGGCTGCATCGGTTTGTTGAAATGTGTCACTTGATATTCCATCAATTTCTGAGGTGTCATTTTTAGCCAATTACTTAAGAGCAGCTTGAACTGCCTCCTTCGTCAACATTGACTCTTGATGTATACTGTTTCTTGAAATTATCTTTGTCAGCCTGTTCTTCTGGTAGAGTGGTTCTATGCACTCCTTCCATCTTCTTTTGATGTTTACTTTGAGCTTCGGTGCTGGAGAAGAGTGTTGAATATACCACGGACTGCTAGGAGAACAAACAACTTTGTCTGGAGAGGCTGAAGCCAGGCTGCTCCTTGGCGGGAAGGATTCTGAAGCTTCATCTGACATACTTTGGACATTTTGCAATGAGGGACCAGTCCTTGGAGAGGACATCATGCTTGGGAAGGTGGAGAGATGGAGCAGCAGAGGAAGACTCTTGATGAGAGGGGTTGATTCTGTCTCTGGAGTAATGATTATAGACATGTCAGAGACAGTGAGATTGGTAAGAGATAGAGCAGAGTTTGGGGCTGTTGTACACAGGGTGGCTATGAGTTGCAAGTGATTCAATGGCACATAACAACAACAACAACAGTTGCAACATTCAATATTCTGTTCATAGCATCCTTAAATATTGCCATTATGGGCTTGAATTTGTTCTTCAATTTCTTTACCTTAAGAAATGTCAAGCTAGTTTGACACTATTAATTTTCCAACTCCAGCTTTTTCCACATTTCATTATAATAATTTCCTTTGTCTTGCTGAGTTACCCTTTGAAATCTGTTCTGCTCCTTAACTTCCTGATTTCCTCCCTTTGCTTTGACTTCCTTGTCCTCTAGTGTAATATTTAGAATGTCTCTTGGCATCCATCTTGTCTTTTCTTCTTCCTCTGTCTTTGTAATGACCTTTTGAATTCTTCATGATAGTCTTGATATCATCCCACAGCTCTTCCCATCTCAATTCATTAGGCTCAAGGCCACAAATCTGTTTCTGAGATGGTTTTTACATTAAGGTGGAAGAGATTCAATGTCAAATTTTGGTTCCTGTGGATTTCATTTCACTTTTTTAGCTTTAATTTGAACTTGGTGATGGTCTATTCCACAATCAGCACCTGGCCTAGTTTTCATAGTTTATATTGAGCTTCTTCAAAGATTCTTTCTGATTCCTGTTCATACCATCAGGTGAGTTCCTTTTGTATAGTTTGTATTTATGTTTTATAAAAGGTATTTGCAATAAATTAATCATTGATAATACAAAATGCTATCATTCTATCCCAAGCCTCATATTGGTCCGTGTTTTCTGATACTAATCCTTCTTTCTTGTTCCCAACTTTTGCATTCCAGTCACCACCACTATTACTATTACTACTACTACTACTACTACTACTACTACTACTACTGCCACTACTACTTCTTCTTCTTCTCCTTCTCCTTCTCCTCCTCCTCCTCCTCCTCCTCCTCCTCCTCCTTCTCCTCCTCCTCCTCCTTCTCCTTCTCCTCCTCCTTCTGCTCCTCCTCCTCCTCCTCCTCCTCCTCCTCCTTCTCCTTCTTTTTCTCCTCCTCCTCCTCCTCTTTCTACTTCTCCTTATTTCTGTTTTCAATTAGATCGATTTCTGACCACAAAAATTGGTAGGAGTCCCCTATTTGCTTCTCTTTTGCTGTAGTTGTTTGTGCATATATTTGAATGATAAAGGTATTCACTGACTTCCCTGTACAGGTGTTATCCTGTCACTCACAACATTGTATTTCAACATGATATAGAAATTTATTTTTTATCAATTAAATCAACACTGTTTATCCTCACCTTTCACTGAAAATGTTTTGTCAAGTAGGTGAAGTCCTGTACAGTAGTCTATGGAAAAAAATTTTAACAACCTGGCCACATGACAGAAAAAGAACTATATTTGTTCACGAGAGGCCATAGAACCAGAAACATTATTATTGATGCCAATGGCTATTTGCTGAAAGTAGAAAAAAGAAGAATGAGGTTTAAATTTGTTTTTCTGGCTATGCAAATACTTTCAACTCTGTAGATCATAATAAATTATGAATAACATTAAGAATGGGAATCCCAAAACACTTACTTGTGCTCATGTGGAAACTATACATAAACCAAGGAGAAATTGTCTGAACAGAAAGGAAGAGCTGCCTGGTTTTAAAGTCAGGAAAATGTGTGCCAGCTGTATATTAAGCATATAATTTCAGAAATTGGATTACAGGAAGAAAATGTGTCATCAAGATTGGAGGAAAACTCATAAACAACGTGCATTAAGCAGATGACACAACCTTGTTTGCAGAAAGTGAAGACTTAATGAGTTTATTTAAGAATAGCAAAGAATATAGCTTTTCAACATCAAGCAAACAAAATCCTCATCCTTTGATCAGTACACAACCTCATGATAGGTGGAAAAAATACTGACTTTGTCAAGAACCTTTTTTTTTTTTTTACTCCACCTACCCACTTATTTTAGCAGCAGGCAAGAAATCAAACGATGTAATGGATTGGAAATATCTACTGTCAAGGTCTTCCTTAAAGTGCCAATGAGCAACAATGTCTTTTAAAAGGCTAATGTTTTCCTGAGGCAAGCTGTTAATATTTTCAATTGCTTTCTATGCATCTGAAATTCGGATGACAGATAAAGATCAAATAATTGATGTATTTGAATTGTAGTGTTGAAGAAGTTGTTATTTGTTGTGTACCGTAGTGTCTGAACCTACCCATAGACGACCCTCCAACAGATTTTCAGAAGCAATTAATTGCACAGGAAGAGATTGCTTATTCTTTTCCTGCAGAGCAGCTGGTGGCCTCGAACCATGTGCCTTTAGAATTGCAGCACAGCTTCTTGCCACTAGGTCACCAGAAAAGTACTGAATATTCTGTGGATTCCCTAAAGAACAACAACAACAAAATAATCTGTCTTAAAGGTAGTCCAGCCAGAGTACTCCTTAAAGGCAAGCCTCGTGAAACTTCCTGTATTTTGACCATATTGCCATGAGATGCCAGTCTATAGAAAAACAGAGGGTCAGAGAAAGAGAAAAGACCTTCTAGAACATGGATTAAAATAGTAACAGCAACTATGAGCTTCGGTATGATAAAAATTAATACAGTAGGACAAAGTTTGATCTTTTGCTTGTATTGTCACTCTGAGTCAGACCGGACTGAATGCTGCCTAATAACAGCACAAGTTACATGTCAAAAGTTCAGAGATCTATTCTAGGTGCGTTTTAAGACTGGGAAATTGTATAGCCCATCGCCTCATAGACTCATATACCCAACAATGCTTAATTTATTTATTTATTAACATACACCCTAGAACAATAATTTTTTTAACCTTATTAGTACTTTCTGAAATGAATAGTCTCTATAAACTTCCTCTTCTTCTATGCATCAATTTGAAGGGGAGTGAGCTTCACTTGACTCTTCATGAGGTGACTTGAAATATTAGCTGACATTATTTAATGACAAGTACAGAGTAATGTTCTCTTGCATTCGGGAATGCAACAAAGAGATAAAAATGAAATGACAAAGGAAATGAGCCAGAAAATAAGGCTTCTGGACAATTAAAATTTACTACCCAAGCCAAACAAGTGAAAATCTTTTAGGTAGATTGTACAAAGTCAGTTTATTATAGACTCAGAAGGAAAACAATTTTGAGGTTTCTTATCACCATGGGCAGCTGTTAAACTTCCAAATGGAATTTCCTAATGAGTACTGGGGGGGGGGGAATGTCTGTTCCTTCATTTCCCAGATCCTCTCTCTGTACTTCCCTGGCAACTAAACAACACTGACCAACCAGCTGCTGCTCTCTGTCCTGTAGCCACCTGGTCTTATTGGTGATATTTGAGTTTGGAAAGAATACATGTTTCTTTCCAAATACTCCAGTATTATTCCTTATTTACAGTGGTCTGACTTCTGGATGAACTCTGATAGAAAATGTCAAAATCTTCCTGGTCTTTCTAAACAACACAATAAAGCATTCGAAGGTTTACTGAAGAGATTATTTAGCATTTTCTACTTTCTGTCTAGAGGCTGACAACCTACACTAAAGCTACACTTGTCAGATTCTTACAATGAGGGTTCTTGACGTGACATACTTTGTCCAATTAAAGGCGGACATTTGAAGGAAACAGAATCACATTTTCTGCAGTTTCTACTGTGTTTCCTGACAAGTAATTTCCAGAGAATCTCTGATCTCCTGCAGCTACATTTGCTGTTCACGGTAGAGCCATCAGGTTTGTGAATTGAGAGGTATGTCAAGACACTAAAGAGACTCTTCACTTTCCTGGATGGATGCTAAGGCTATGACTTCGATAAGTTATTAGGTCCTAAGGTGATGTCCTTCTCTCTGGTCTCTTTTATGTCGATGATGTAGAATTTTTTTTTTGGCAATCTCATTTTACCGTATTGTTGTATGGTTCATTCCCAGATGCTTAGGTATCTGGCCTTCCAATTATAATATGTTGTTGTGGTGGTGTACTGTCGAGTCAGAACCTACCCAATGCTGACCCTCCATCAAGTTTTTAGAGGCAGTTAATCATACAGCAGGAGATTACCTAACCTTCCACAAAGCAGCTGCTGGCCTCAAACCGTGTGCCTTTGGTATTACAGCACTAGGAAATCAAAAGATGCATTGCATTGGGAAAATCTGCTATCAGGGACATCTTCAGAATACTGAAGAACAACAATGTCAATCTAGAGACTAAGATGTGCCTGATACAGGACATGGTCTTCACTATAATGTGCTATGCGTCAGAAAGCTGAACAATGACTAGGGATGATAGGAGAATTGATGCCTTTGAGCTGTGGTGTTGAAAAAGAGTATTGAATAATATATCATGAAATGCTAAGACAACAAACAGGTTCATCCTGGAGAGTGACTGCTCTTTGGAGGCAAGAATTCTAAAGCTCTGTCTGACATACTTCAGTCTTATTGCAAGAAAGGACTGGTGCTTGGAGAGGGACATTATGCTTGGGAGTATGGAGGGACAGCACAGGAAAGGAAGACCTTTGATGAGATGGATTGACTCATCTCATGTGACGGTGTGTTGGAGACAGTGAGGTTGGCTCAGGGTAAAGCATGTCTACTTTCTATGCATAAGAGAGCTGGAGAATTACAAAGGATGATGAACTGATGCCTCTGAGTTGTAGTACTGGAAAAGGGTAATGAATCTACCATGAACTGAGAAGAGAACAAACAGATCTGTCCTAGGTAAGCTGAAATCAACCTTCTCCCTAGAGGCAAGAATCTTGAAGTTCCAGCTCACATACTTTGAGCATGTTGCCAGGAGAGACTGGTCCTTGGAGAAAGACATCATGCTTGGAAGGGTAGATGAAGTCCTCAGATTAGATGAATTGACACAGTAAGTGGGGTAATGGTTGTAGGTATGTCAGAGATAGTGAGACTGGCTCAGGTACAGAGTTTTTATGCATAGGGTCGCTATGAGTTCCAGATGACCCAATGGTACATTACAACAATGTTATTATTTCAAGGCATATGATGGTAATGAAAGCTCATGAAGTGAGGAATCTCATTTAAATTATAGCCCACAAAATAAAGTATATCATTCTGATGTCAAATGGATCTTGGCTGAAAGTAGAGAATACCATAAATTTGTTTACTTGTATTTATTTGACTATGCAAAGGCACTTATTTGAATGTTTGGATACTCATAAATTATGACTACTGAAGAAAAGAATAGCTATTCCAGGACTGTTAACTCTGATCCTGAAAATCCTGTACATAGGTGAGGAAAGAATTGTTGCAACAAAACAAGGGGACAGTGCATGATTTTAAATTAGGAAAAGTGTCAGGATTGTATTCTTTATCCATATACAATAATCCTCTATGTTAAGAAAATAGAAAGAAGAATGTAGCATCATGGCTGGAAGTTATTTTTATTCTGCATTGTAGAGTCAGAACCTACCCATAGCTGAACCTCCAGCAGGGTTTCAGAGGCAGTTAATTGGAGAAGATTTTCTATTCTTATCCTGTGGAGCAACTGGTGGCTTTGAACTGTGTGCCTTAGTAATTGAAGCACAGCTTCTTGCCACTAGGTCACCAGACTCATTAATAACCTATAATGCAGATGATACAACCTTACTTACAGAAAGTGCAGAAGACATGAAGCACATACCGAAAGATCAAAGACTACCGCTTTCAAGAAAACAAAATGACTCACTACAGAATAGTAGGCATAAACATGAAAGATAAAAAAGACTGAATTAGTCACGGATTTTATTTTACTTGGATTTATAATAACTGCCCATATCAACAACAAGACTGTGAGATCAGCCTAGGATAGGACAGGGTTCAGAGCTGTTATACACAGGGTGGCTATGAGTCACAGGCAACTTGATGTCACATAACAGCAACAATAACAGAGATGTTATAGATGGTCTGTGCCATCATCTACCTAATGCATCAACAACAAATCCTGGTTTGAAGTTCTAAATGTTCCCTGTTAATGTACTTCAGCAACCACTTTTTAATTGCCCTCTTCAAAACTCTACTTGTGTTGGATAGTAGTATTATTTGAATGTACATATAAAAAAAATAAACAAATCATAAAAGATCACCATATGTTTAGATTATTATAACTGAGTACCTTGTAATAACAAACTACTTGCAGTCTTATACAGAAATAGCGATTTTTCAATTTTTTTGGCTTCTCTGATGTTCTAAGAACTTGAAGAAAATGAACTATCAGAACAATAGTTTCCATTTGCTAATACATTAGAGTGTAACAATAAAAGTATTCTATTCCTGGATGTTTTGATTGTCATTTGATTAGAGACCATTTGACACAATAATCTTTAGACTTTTACCTTTAAGATTGGCAATATATTTTTCACTACTTAATTTTCAGTGGTATAATTTAATAATAAAATTTGAACCTTGCACTACAATACTGTGACACAAAGCTTAAATTTGTTTTTCCATTCTTTCAGCTTGAGAAACGCAGAGTGAGTCTTCCCTTCTTATTCGTCAAAATGAGCCCTCTGCACATTCCGTTTTAATACTTTGCTTTGTCCTCTGAGCTGTCGTTTAAAATCTTATGTTCAGCTTCTTAACTTCAGTGAGGTTGTTTTGCTTTTGTTTTGTTTTTCTTCTTTTTTGCTTCTTGGCACTCCAGTGCAAGCTTTCAAGTCTATTCTGACATCCATTTTGGGTTTGGTTTTGTTTTTCCCTTTTCTCCTCTGATTTTTGATGGCCTTTTGCTTTGGATCCATGCTGGAAATAAAGAATACCAAAGAATGTCTGTTTGTGCTTTATTGACTATGCAAAGGCATTTTTGGATTGTAATAAGCTGTTGCTGACATTGAGAATGGGAATCCCAGAGCACTTGATTGTGCTCATGCAACTTATACCCAGACCAGGAGGCTGTTGGGTGAACTGAACAAGGGAAAACTGCATGGTTTAAAGTTGAGAAAGGAGTGTGTCAGGGCAGCATTCTCTCTCCATACAATATCAACCTGGATGCTGAGCAAATTATCTGAGAGTCTGAACTTTATGAAGAGCACTGTGGCATCAGGATTGGAGGAATACTTTTCAATAATCTGTGCCATGCAGATGACACAATCTTACTTATTGAACATGAGAAGGACCTGAAGTATTTGTTGTAGATCAAGGAATGCAGCCTTTGATATGGATTGCAACTCAGTGTCAGGAAACAAAGATTCTTACTGATGGAACGATAAGCAGAATCATGACAGATGGAGAGGAGATTGAAATTGTCAAAAGGTTCAACTTGTTTGGATCTACAATTAATACTTTTGGTACCAGCAGTCATGAAATAAGGATATACATTGAACTGGGAAAATCTGTAGTTTAAAAAAATCCTCCAAATTACTGAGGAGTAATGATGCCATTATGTAGTTTGAGATTAATTGAGTCCCAATGTAGTTTGAGGACTAAGGTGCGTCTGATTCAGGCCACAGTGTTTCCTATCACTTGTTATGTTCTGAGACCTGGACAGTGAATAAGGATGATAGAAGAAGAATTGATGCTTTTGAGCATGTCCTTGTTGGAGATAAACCCTGAACATTCCATGAATGGCGAAGAGAACAAACAGATATGTATTGGATAGGGTAGAGCCAGAGTGCTCTTTGGAGGCAAGAATGGTGAGGCTTCACCTCACATACTTTAGGAATGTTACTAGGAGAGGCTATTCCTTGTATTCCTTGGAGAGGGACTTGATGCTTGGAAGGGTGGAGGGTCAGCAAAGGAGAGGAAGACCGTCAGCCAGGTGGATTGACATGGTGACTGCTGCAATGGGCTCTTTTGTGGCAGGAAGTGTGAGGATGGGGCCATACAGTAGGGTTCAGATCTTTTGTACATAAGGTTGTGATGAGTCGTACTCAACTCAATGGCATCTAACAGCAGAAGCTAGAACTGTGCAAGCAGTTGCAAAGGACTCTAGGTCCACATTTGGGATTCAAAGAGTTGATTCAAGTCCCCAAACTTATTTGGCTGTGCTAAAAACGACTTGAAAGAAAAGTTGGTGAGTCATTTGGGGATGTTATTAGGTGCATTCCATTGGAATTTCCTTTCAGAGTTAATATGATTTTGTTTCAACACAGAGCTATATTAAAACCTTTACTTTTATAACATGCATTATTCTAACAATGAGTATAAAGAAAAACAGCAACATTCTACCGCACACTATTCTTTCATAGATTTCTGTCTCAGAGGAAATTAATTTTGTTTTTTATGCTTTTTGTGATATTTATCTTTAAATAACACACTATATTGATATTCTTCATTTTTCAATTTTAGATTCTTTTCAATTTCCTCTTCTACTATGCTATTCAAAGCAGAATATAAAAATGGATAAATATTCCAAAATTAACGTAAAATAAAACAAAACTAGCAACTCCTTGCTGATTCCAAGCTTTCCGTAAGTCATAACCACTTTGCTTCCCTTTGAAGCAAAAAAAATGTTATTTGCCATTATCAATTCATTATTCAGCCCATCCTCTCTAAGATCAAGATGATTCCCCCCCCTTATCATTCTTCAAATAATATTTAGGGTAATAAATATCTTCTCTGTCTAAATCTAATATTGAACCTTCAGCGTTTATATTTATTGCTGTGAGTATAATTAATATTAACAGATCACTCTCTTTTCTGATAGCCTTTTAAATTTAGCTTATATATCATCATATGCTTGCTGTTAGATGTTGCCAAGTCGTTTATTCAACAGTGGCCCTAGAAACAACAGATCTGAACCTTGCTCTCTCCTGCAACATGCTCATGATCATTGTCATGCTCAAGCCCATTGTGGTCATCTCTGTGCTAGTTCATCTCCTTGATGTCTATCTCTTTCGCTGACTTTCTACCTTTCCTAGCAAGATGTCTCTCTCCAAGGACTGATTACTCTTGAAAACATACTCAAAGTAAGTGAGAAGTTTCATTAGTCTTGCCTCTAAGAAGCACTCTGATTGTACTACTTTCAATTTGTTTGTTCTTTTGGCAAACCGTGGTATATTAAATGCTCTTTGCCATTACCACAATTCAAAAGTGTTATTTATTCACTTGTTTTTGTTAGGTGGCATGGAAGCCTGCCTTGTCCTGAGCCAATCTCACAGACCCTATTGCCCCAATTACTGTATCAATCCATTGAACAGCCTGAGCACTGTTCATACATAGAGTTTCCGGAGGTAAGCCATTTCGGAAGTGGATGCCACTCCAGTTTCCAGGCTTGTTTTAGTCGGGAAACTCCAGACAACACTGTCCACCATGGGTAACCATTACCACGATTGACACACCACTGCCACAGTCTTCAGCATCACAGCAACCACGAGTTACCTCTGTACAGCAACGGACAGACCAGTGCTATACCACCTAGAAGATTATGTGAGATAGGGCTTCAAAATCCTAGCCTTCAAGGAAAAACTTGATTTCACCCTCTCCAAGACAGACTGATTTGTTGTTGTTTTCTATATTGGTTTTTTGTTTGTTGTGGTTGTGTGTGTGTGTGGTCCGTTTTTCAGATGTGTAGAAAACACCATGGCTTAGACCAACCTTAGTTTAGACTTTACACTGACATTGTTGCTAATCAGCACTTTGGAGGGCCCTGGACACTAAATTTTCACAATGCAACCTGTGGGGTTTTTAATTTTTTTAGAAATTTCCTGGCTGCTCTATCATGGTTATTAATTATGAATAAAATTAAACTATTGACAACTCTCATCTTTCCTTCACTTGCCATGACGTTTTCAAAGGTTTAAATGCTAAAGATTTTCATTTTCTAGATGCAGAGATATAATCTATATTGAAAGTTGTTTTTATTTGACTGTGTGGACCACAACAAATAGTGGATAACCTTGAGAAAAATGAGAATCCCAGAACACTTAATTGTGCTCATATGAAATCTATACTTGAACCAGGAAGCAGTAGTCAGAACACAGCAGGGGACACTGAGTGTTCAAGATCAGGAAAGGATCAAGGATGCATTGTATCTCCATACCTTTTCAATCTATATGCAGAACAGATCGTTCAGGAGGATGGACTTTATGAAGAAGAATGTGGCATCAGGATTGAAGAAAGACTCATCAACAACCTGTGTTATGCTGATGACACAACCTCGCTTGCTGAAACTGAGGAGGCCATTAGGCATTTCCTACATAAAGTCAAGGACTAGAAGCCCAACATGGAGAAAACAAAGATTCTCCCCACTGGGACAATTGGCAACTTCATAATAGATGGAGAAGAGATTGAGATTGTTAACAACTTCAGCTTGCTTGGTTCCACAATCAACACTCTTGACACCAGCAGTCAGAAAATCAAAAGATGAATTGCATTGGGAAAGTTTGCTCTCAGGGACCTCTCTAGAGTAATGAAATGCAATGATGTCAGTCTGGCGACTGAGGTGCACTTGATCCAGGCCATGTATTTGTAATTAATTAGTATGCATTAGAGAGCTGGACAATGACAAGGATGATAAAAGAAGAATTGATCCCTTTGAGCTGTGGTTTTGGGAAAGAGCATTAAACATTCATGGACTGCCAGTAGAACAAGCAGATCAGTCTTAGAGAGGGTGAAACCAAGCTGCTTCCTAGAGGCAAGGATTTTAAAGCTCTATCTCACATATTTTGAGCAAGTGGTCAGGAAAGAACAGTCCTTGGAGAAGAACATCATGCTTGGATGGGTGGAGTTACAGCACAGGAGAAGACAACTCAGGATGAGATGAATTGACTTAGTGACTGGAGAATGGGGATAGAGTCTGCAGGAGGTGATGGGATTGTCTCAGGATAGAGCAGGGTTCAGAGCTGTTGTACTTAGAGTCACTATGAGTTACTAGCAATTCGAGGACACACAGTAACAACACAGAAATTAAATAGATAGATAGTCTCTAATGCAATTTACAATCTCTGAATAACTTTGCATCAAAAACGTGATTAAATACAATGTGTAAATTATCAAACATCATTAATATCACATGCAAACAAATTCTTTCTGAAGATTACCCAAAATGATTGGAACAGTACATCAACAGAGAACTTCCAGAAGGAGATGCTGGATTTAGAAAAGATCATGACACTAGGGATATCCTCTCTGATGTCAGATGACTCTTGACTGAAAGCATAGAGTATCAGAGTACTTTCCGTTAGGATTTTATTGACTTTGCAAAAACATTTGACTGTGTGGATCACAACAAATTGTGGATAACATTGAGAAACATGGGAATCTCAGACTGATTGTGCTTAGGAGAAACCTATACCTAGACTAAGAAACTGTTTCTCGAACAGAGCAAGGAAACATTGAATGTTTCAAAATGAAGACTAGAGTATGTTAAGGATGTAACCTTCATACTCTTTTCAATCTATATGCAGAATATATCATTCCGTTGGAGGCTGGATTCTTTGAAGAAGAATGTGGTATCAGGATTGGAAAGAGACTTATCAGCAACCTTCATTTTGCAGATGACATCTTGCCCTCTTATTCACTTTCAGCAAGCAATATTGTGTAATACCCATAAACCAGGTTGTTGATGAGTCTCCCTCCAAACCTGATACCACATTCTTCTTCAAGGAGTCCAGCTTCTCCAATGATTTGCTCATACATAAAGGTTTACAGATAGAGAGAAAGATAGAGCCCTGATGTGCATCTTTCTTAATGTTAAGCCATGTGGGGTTCCATTGCAAGTAAGATGCCAACGAGCTCTGATAGCTCAGTGGCAAGGATTTGTGCTGCCAATACAAAAGCATGTCGTTTAAATCTACTATTTCCTCTGCAAGATAAAGATGAGAGACTCCTCCTATGTTATTTACTCCTATGTTATTTGAAAACCTACTGGATTGTCAGCTATGAGCCATTTCTGACTCAACAGTACGTAACAGCAACAAGAACAATAATATGCCCAACACATAATGCATCACTGGGATGGAAATAAAATAACTCATGTGCATATCTTCAAGTTGTTTATAACTTTGAAAAAGACACTACTAGTTTCATGATTCTTTTGGAGTAAAATTAATTCATGTAATCACATGGAGCTATAAACTTACTTAGAAGTGCCTCTAGAAAGGAAATGTGATTTTTGCTTTAGTAATTCCCCATAGAAACAAAATGAGAGCATAATCAAAATGACAGAGAGTTGTTGTTGCTATGCATCATAGAGTTGCTTGTGACTCATAATGACCCTGTGTACAATGACTCTGAACCGTGCTCTATCTTGAGCCATCTTTATTTTCTCTGATACACCTACCCACATTACATCAGCCACTGACGCAATCAATTTTATCTAGGGTCTTCCTCTCTTGTGCTACCCCTCCACTCTTCCAAATATGATGTCCCTCACCAGGGAATGATCCCTCATTGAACATACACAAAGTATGTCAGATGGAGCTTCATAATTCTTGCCTCCAAGGAATAGCCTGGCTTCACCCTCCCCAGGATGAACCTGTTTGTTTTCTTGGCAGCCCATGGTATATTCAGTAGTCTTCTCTAGCACCACAAATCAAAGGCAGCAATTCTTCTTTTTTCCTCCTTAGTCATTATCCAATTCTCTGATGCATAACAACTAATGGTGAAGAATGGCCTATATTAGATGCACCTTAGTATCTAGATTACATCATTGCTTTTCCTTACTCTAAAAAGGTCACCAACAACAGATTTTCCCATTGCAGTTCATCTTTTGTTTTCCTCGTTGCTGGTACCAAGAGTGTTGATTGTGGAGCCAAGCAAACGGAAGCTATTAACAATCTCCGTTTCTTTGCCATTTTTATGATGCTGCCAATTGAGTGGAATCGAAGGGGGATAAAGAAAGAAAAAGGAACGACAGAGCGATGGAAAAAGAAATGGAGGAAGAAAAGGAAATAATAACAGTGACAAGGAAAATGTATGTTATCTGAAAATCCAATGTTGTGACAAATTGAGAAGTTTAAGAAAAAACTAACATCATTTAAGCTTTTACTGTATTTTTATGGGAAAATGTCTGCAGTTATTGACCTCTTCAAATTCTTGAGGAGCAAAGAAGTTGAGTTTGAGGGCTAAGTATTGTCTGATTAAGACCACAGTCTTTTCAGTCAATTTAAGAGTTTGATGACTAAGAATGATGGAAGAAGAAGACTATGAGATGTGATGTTGGAGAAGAGTGCTGAATATTCCATGAACTGTCAACAGAATAAACAAATGTGTCATGGATGAGGTGCAGCCAGAGCTTTCCTTGCAGACAGAGATGATGAAGCATCATTTCACATATTCGTGGCATGTTGCTAAGAGTGAGTATTCCTTGGAGAGGGACTTCGTGCTTGGGAAGGTGGATGGTCAGTGAAAGAGAAGAAGCCCCTCAACCACGTGGATTGACACAATGGGCTTAAGTGAGTCAGAGATTGTGAGGATGGCAAAGGTAGGACAGGTTTCAGCTCTGTTGTTCATAGGGTCACTATGATGCATACTCTATTCAATGGCACCTAGCAACAACAACAACCTCTTAATCTTTAATTTCATCTGCTTCATCTTTCTATTCTGTCTTTTTTTTTTTCTGTTGTCATTGATTTCAAACTAGATCCCTTTTCTGGTTAAATATCCCTGGAAAATATCTCATATTTATAATTTCCTTTTCCAGCCACAACTAGCAGTACCCTAGACACTGATCTATATCTTTTGGAGGGAGAAAACTTCTGGGTCCTTGAAGAAAATCATCATTCTTGGAAGGGTGAAGGGACGGCACAAAAAAGGAAGACTGAGGATGAGGTGGATTGACAATAACTGAGATAATGGGAGTAGGTATATCAGAGACTGTGAGACTGGCTCAAGGGTTCAGAGCTCTGCATGGGTCGTAGGGCTGCTATGAATTGCAGTCAGCTCAATGGCCTGTAACAACAAGAAGGAAAAAAATGAAACAAAAGGAAAAGAAAACCATTAATAAACTAATTTACTATCTCTTAATAGTGAGCTCTGGCGGCCTAGTAATAAGACACTGTGTTGTAATTCCCCAGGAATGAAGAATCTCCTCCAGTGCAATCAACTGCCTCTGAAAACTCACTGAGGGGTCAGCTATGGGTCTTTTCTAACTCAATGACATACAATAAGATAATATCTAATAATAACAATTATTCTTATATTCTAGTTCCAGGATTTGGCATTCAGGTGAAGCCTGAAAACAATCCTGATTTGTTTTCTTTGACTCTGCGGAAGAGAAATATAAATCAGAGAACATGATAGAACCAAAATTCCAGAAATATTAGAAGAAATAAATAAATTTAGTCTTCCCTGTTGTTATTCAAGTTTAAATAATGCTTGATTTAGTTTAAGTACTGTCTCTCTCGGATCTATGAATATATATATTAGGTATAATCTATACTAATACTATATGTGTTGTTGTTGTTATGTGCCGTCGAGTCGCCTGCGACTCATAGCGACCCTATGTACAACAGCCCTAAACTCCGCTCTGTCCTGTGCCAATCGCAC
>NW_006399917.1:5841396-5847475 GCF_000299155.1 Elephantulus edwardii
GATGACTCTAATCTGAAGTCCTAAGGCCTGTCTTTAGTTATTTTTGGTGAAACATTCTTCTAGATCATATAGCCCTGGTGTGTCCACTTGCCGTACTGAGGTAACTTGTGGCCGCTGTGAAACTGAACACTGTGACACTGACCTGTCAAATGTGATAATAGTTACCCATGGCGGACAGAGTTTGGTGGAGCTCCCCGGTTAAAACAAGCTTGGAAGCAGGAGTTGTATCCACTTCCATAATAGCTTGCCTCTGGAAACCCTATGACCCTGGAGCAAGGATGAAAGTCACACAATGTTGAGCACTTTCATTCATAGGGTCACAATGAGTCACCTGTGACTCGACCGCAGTTAACAACAGATAATGGTTAGGTGCCACCTATTCAACTGTAACTTAAATTGGGGACTGGAAGAGATGCAGTGAAAATAGACATAGAGTAATAGAAATCAATTATCTAAAATACAAAACACTATACATGAAGGAAATAAAGTATATGAGATGAAATGCAAATTAAAAAACACAAAAAAGGAAGTAACTTACCTTAAAAAAGAACATTTTTTTTCTGAAGAGGCCACAATCTAACTTAAATTATCAGAATGAGTTACATATTGAGAAGAGAGATTTAGTAATTGCAAAGCTATGGCATAGAGAAGACAGAAGAACCCAATTTGACGTTATCAGTCAAAGAGCGAAGAGGAATCAGGTCCAATGGGGACTGATGGAAGTAGGGGCACCATGAAGCCTGGCAAAAGTACTCAGAATTTTATTAAGAAATGGAGGAAGGGGAAGCTTATGGAGGAAAATTATATGATCTGATTAGTGTGTTGTTTGTATCTTTTATTTTCTAAATGTGGTGGTATTCTTTGCTTTCTGCCAAGACGCATCTAACATTAGCTATACTACCCCTAGTGCCATGACCTCTTCTAAATCCAGCCTGCACATCTGGCAGTTCTCTGTTGACATACTGTTCCAAACGTTTTTGGATAATTTTCATCAGAATGTTGCTTGCATGTGATATTAATGATATTGTTCGATAATTTCCGCACTCTATTGGATCACCTTTCTTTGGAATGGGAATAAACATCGATCTCTTCCAGTCAGTTGGCCAGCTCTCGGCACATGTCAGTATAGTATCTTGCTTTGTCATCCTGGGCTACCTTTCAAAATTTTCTGTTCAACTTTTTGATTTCTTGGTTTCTTCCTTTAGTTTTGGCTTCTCGGCGCTCTATTGCAATGCTCAGAGTCTCATGAGATATCCATCTTTGTCTTTTCTTCTTCTTCAGCCTTTGTAATGATCTTTTGGGATATTACAGCTAGTGTTAGATGGATCTTTGCAGAAAACAAAGAATGCTAGAAGAATGTCTAGCTGTGCTTCACTGACTATGCAAAGGCTTTTAACTGTGTGGGTCACAACAAGCTGTGGCTGACTCTGAGAATGTGAATCCCAGAACTTTTGATTATGTTATGCATGATCTGTGTTATGCAGATGACACAACCCTGCTTGCTGAAAATGAAGAGGACCTGAAGCGCTTGCTGCAGAAGGTCAAGGACAGCAGCCTCCAATATGGATTGAAGCTCAACATCAAGAAAACAGATTCTCACCACTGGGTCAATTGGCAGCATCAGTATGGATGGTGAAGAGATTGAGATAGTTAACAGTTTTAGTTTGCTTGGCTCCACATTCAACACTCTTGGTAATAGCAGCCAGGAAAATCAAGAGTTGAATTGTATTGGGAAAGTCAGCTGTAAGGGACCTCTCAAGATTACTGAAGAGAAGCAATGTCAGGCTGGAGACTAAGGTGCTCCTGATATAGGCTATAGTCTTCATAATTACATGCTATGCACCTGAGAGTTGGACAGTGAATAGGGATGATAGAAAGAGAACTGTTGCCTTTGAGCTGTGGTGCCTGAGAAGAGAGTTGAATATAACATGGACTGTTAGGAGAACAAACAGGTTTGTCCTGAAGAAAGTGAAGCCAGAATGCTCCTTGGAGGCAAGGATTCTGAAGCTTTGTCTGACATACTTTGGGCATGTTGCAAGGAGGGACTGGTCCTTGGAGAGGAACATCATGTTTGGTAGAGTGGAAGGACAGTGAAGGAGAGGAAGACCTTCGATGAGATGGATCGATTCTGTGACTGGAGTGGTGGGAATGAGTGTGTTTGAGATGGCTAGGTTGACACAGGATAGAACAGCATTTAAAGCTCTTGTACATACGGTCGCTATGAGTCACAAGCGACTCGATGGCACACAACAACTACAACAACAACAAATGTGGTTGTGGGTTTTGTTGATTTTATTTATTTTTGTTTATTTGTTTGTTTTATTACAGATGCTGTGAGACGAAGTGAAATTTTAAGTGGCAAAGAGTGGGTAATTCAAATTTTCCAAGACTCATATGAGTTTTATTTATTCTCAGAAGAAAATGTCATTATTTTCAGAGTTCTTTTGTTCTTATAAGAAAGCTAAGAAAATGTGTGACTATCTTTTTTTCTTGAAATTGGATCTCTTTGTTTCTTTGCATTTTTTTAAATCTAGAGAAATTAGACATTATATCCACACAAGAAATTAGTGTTCATGTCAGTAGATTCCATGTCTCTTTATCCTGCAAGAATGACATTTTTCTGAGAATTTGGATTCAATAGTTAGATTCAATATCTTTTAGAAGTATAACCTGTTGTGCACAAGAAACATGGAGAGAAAATTGTCACTTCCCTACACTCCTGTGACTTTAATTCATCATCAACAGAAAAAAAAAATAAGAATTTGTCTGGGACAGAGTTTTTTAAACTTAGATTGAATCCTCCCTTACTCCACACCCTCTGGAAGATCTTGGGTGCATTATGGGATATTTAGAAGCCTCTGAGCTTCAGCTTATTAGATACCACTAGCATCTTCTGGATAACAGAAACTGTGTCTAGATACTGCATTTATCCCCTGGGGGTTAGAGAAAATCACTAGCAAGTAAGAACCACAGATTTAAAAGGACTTTTTCCTTTCTCTTAACACTTAAATTTATAATGACATTTTCTACTGAGAAATGCTAAGATTTCTTTATTTGCCTTATCTTATTCATCATCATGACACCAAATTACTTTTCTGAAGTGGGTCTCGCTACACAGAACAATACGCTAATATCAAGGTGGATAAGACATCCCCTTTCCAAAAACTTGTGTATAATGGGCTAGAGCATTTTTATCAGTCTCTTACTATGTCAATTATTCGGTAAAGGGGTTTTTGGTACATTTACGTCACTGAAATAGAATACAAATACAAATGAGGAAACAGCATTTGGAGTGGCATCCACTTCCTAGACTACATTCTTCTGGAAACTATATGAACTTTGATAAATTCTGATAATTGTAATGGGGCTTCAGGCCTTTTGTTCACAGGTTCACTATGAGTTGTGCTTGACTGGAAGGCAATCAACAGCAACAACAATACATTTTTAAATTGTATTTTTAAAACTACAATCTTATTAACACTGAACTTTCCTGTTATTCTTCTAACAATGAGAAGTAATATCTCAAATGAAAGGGTTCAAATTTCAAAATGCTGTATTTCATACTTAGATGAAGACCAAGCCCTACAGTTTGCAATGCTTATTATATGTCAACATAAAAATGAAGACAGCAAAACAAAACCCTAAAAGTCCTCATAACTGGAATAAGCAACATCATGATTAATAGATAAAAGATTGATATTGTTATGCATTTAATTTTATTTTCATTCACACAAATACACATGGAAGCAGTAGTTAATAAATCAAACGGTGTTTTGCAATGGTGAAATGTGCTGGAAACACCTCTTTATAAGGTGTTAAAGAGCAAAGTTGTCACCTTACGGACTAAGGTGCACTTGACTCAAGGAATGATCTTTTTAATTGCTTCATGTATAAGATAAATTTGGGAAATTACTAAAAACTGCCTTCAAAGAACTAATGACTGAGTTATGCTGTTTGTTACATTTATTAAATATATTAGTAATTGCTAGAGAAATTAAGAAATCTGTCTTTATAAAAATACACATAAACTACTTCTTAGCAAGGATGCTGAAACTTCACCTCACCTACTCAGGCATATTATTAGGAGTATCAGTCTTTAGAGAAGAACAAGTAAAGCAGAGGATCAGCAAAAATTAATACATGAAGAGATGGATTGACATATTGTCTGCAATAAAGGACTCACACATATGAGAATATTTGTGATGATAGCATAAGATCAAGTAGTGTTTAGTTTAGGGTGTACACAACGTCACTCTAAGTTGAAACTGACTCGACACCACCCAAGAACAAGAACAAAGCACATAGATAAATTTTTAAATTTTCTGTAAATCTTCTCAAACATCACAGGGGGATCAGAGCTCACTGTTTTTAATTCCCTTTCTTCCACTTGCAGCTTTTCAAGTGTTCCTTTATGAGTTCAGATGCAATCTCAGAATATTTACCATATAAGAGGTGTGAAAGCAATGATAGAATGATGTGGAAACTCAGTATACTCCAAGAGTGTTATTACAGTGTCCTGGAGCTTTGCAAAGCAACATCTTGAGTCATAACCAAGATATATGTGCTTTGTGTAGAAGCACACTTGTCATAAGCATTAGAAACCTTACCAAAATCCATCCAAATTGGCATTTGATGAAAATGTTTGTTTATACATAATTCAATCTTTCCCTATTTTATTACCAAATAGGAGTGATTCTTAATGGGCATACATTTCATTATCAGTCAGCTGTGAAAAGTAGACCAGGTGCTGATTGTGAAACAGGCCATCAGCTATTCGTATGCAATTTCAAACTGAAGCTAAAGGAAGTGAAAACAAATCCACAAGAACAAAAGTTTGACCTTGAGTCTATCCCACCTTTATTTAAAACCACCTTAGGAGGAGACCTGATAGCTTGAACACTAATAAATGAAGACTAGACAAACTGTGGGAGGATACAAAAAATATCATCCATGAAGAATACAAAATGTTATTACAAAGATAAAGGAGGAGTAAAAGGCCAAGCGATATATCAGAAGACTCTGAATATTGCACTAGAATGTCAAAGCCAAAGCAAAGGGGGGGGGTTATCAGGAAATTAATGAGTTGAACAAACTATCTAAAAAAGCTTTTTATGAAGACAAAACAAAGTATTATAATGAAATGTTCAAAAAGCTGAAGTCAGAAAATCAGAAAGGACGAACTTGTTTGGCATTTCTTATGCTGAAGGAATTGAAGAGCAAATTCAAGCCTTGAGAGACAAGACTTAAGTATGCTATGAGTAAAATACTGAATGATCCATGAAATATCAAATGGTGGAAGAAGTACATAGAGTTACTACTGTACCAAAACTAACTAGCTGACACAGAAGAATTTCACGAAAAAATACATAATCACGAGGCATGGTGAGAAAGGAGGACATTTAAACTGTTTTGAAGGAAGTAGCAAAAAACAAGGTCTCAGGAATGGATAGAATGCCAATTGACATATTTCAACAAACAGATACTGCCCTGGATGCACTCACTAGGTTGTACCAAAAAATCTAGAGGACAGTTACCAGGTTAACTGACTGGAAGAGACCTATATTTATTTTCATTCAAAAAATGCGCAATCTGACAGTGTGTGGAAATTATTGAAAAATATCAGTAATAGCACACTCAAGCAAAATACTGCTGAAGATTTTTCCAAAATGACTGAAATAGTACATCGAGAGGGAACTATCAGAAATACAGGACTGGGTTTAGAAGAGGCTGTGAGACTAAGGACATCATATCAATATCAAACTGTGGAGCCAAGCAAAGTAAAGCTGTGAAAAATCTCAATCTCTTCACCATCCATCTTGATGCTACCAATTGGTCCAGTGGTGAGAATCTTTGTCTTTATGACATTGAGCCTCAATCCATATTGGAGGCTGCAGTCTTTGACCCTCTGCAGCAAGCACTTCAGGTCCACCTCAGTTTCAGCAAGCAGGGTTGTGTCATCTGCATAACTCAGATTGTTGATAGGTCATCCACCAAACTTGACCCCACATTTCTCCTCATATAGCCCAGACTCCTGGATAATCTGTTCTGCATATAGGTTGAAAAGGTATGGAGATAGTAC
>NW_006399917.1:5848570-5849666 GCF_000299155.1 Elephantulus edwardii
AAGGAGAGACCGGTCCTTGGAGAAGGACATCATGCTTGGGAGGGTGGAGTGACAGCGCACCAGTTGAAGACCCTCTACAAGGCGGATTGATTCTGTGACTGTTTTATTCGGGATGGGTGTGTCAGAGACAGTGCAATTGGCACAGGACAGAGCAGAGTTTAGAGCTGTTGTACATAAGGTCACTATGAGTCGCAATCAACTCGACGGCACATAGCAACAACAACAACATCAATGTCAAATGGGTCTTGGCTGAAATAGAGAATAGAATAGGAACATATATGTTTCATTAACTATGCAAAAGCATTTGACTTTGTGGATCACAAAAAATTGTGGGTAACATTGAGAAGAATAGGAATCCCAGGACTCATGTACAACCTATACTTGGAAGCAGTCAGAACAGAGCTAGCAAACACTACATGGTTCACTATAGGGAAAGCAGTGCATCAGAGATGAATCTTGTCTCCATACCTTTCAGTCTATGTGTGCAACAGACCATTTAGGAGGCCAGGCTTTATGGGAAGTAATGTGGCATCAGGATTGAAGGGAGATTCATCAACAATCTGTGTTATGCAGAGGACACAAAGTTGCTTTCTGAAACGGAGGGAGACCTCATACATTTGCTGCAGAAAGTCAAAGACTGCAGTCTTCAACATGAATTGAAGCTCAATATCAAGAAGGTCTCATCACTGGACCAATTGACAGTATAATGATAGATGGAGAGGAGATTGAAACAGTTAATATTTTCAGCTTCCTCTCTTCCACAATCAGCATTCGTGGCACCAGCAGTCAGGAAATCAAAAGATAAATTGTATTGAGAAAACCTGTTCTCAATAACTTCTCTGGAGTACTAAAGAACCACGATGTCAGTTTAGAAACTAAGGTGTACCAGATCCAAGCCACAGTGTTAACAATCATTTATTACATATCAGAAAGCTGAAGAACGATGAAGGATGACTGAAGAATTGATGCTCTTGTACTGTGGTTCTGGAGAAGAGTTCTGGATAGTCCACTGACTGCCAAGAGAACAGTCTGCCCTGGAGAGGTTAAAAACAAGTTGCTCCTTGGAGACAAGGATTCTGAAGCTCTGTCTGACATT
>NW_006399917.1:5854496-5861039 GCF_000299155.1 Elephantulus edwardii
AACAAGAGAAGCTGTATAGGATTCTAGTGATTCTATACTCTTTTCTTGGAAATGGTTGAAATGAATCTGCTGTAGGACATTTGAGGGGAAAAACATGAGAAACAAAAACACCGAAATAAACCTGTTGCCATTGAGTGGATTCTGACTCGGTGAACAAAATTAATGTAGTTATAACTCCATTATTCTTGCTGATTTCCAAGGCTGATAATCTTTACGCAAGAAGACTGCTCTGTTTCGCACATGGAGCTGCTGGTTGATTTGAATTGCCAGCCTTTAGATTAGCAATTAAGTACTTAACCACTGTGCCATCATGAGCCAGATTATTTATTGATGAGGGTTTGTGTGGCTTTTTGTTTGTTTGTTTGTTTGTTTTTTTAGTTGAGTTTATACTGGTTGAGATAGACTTGGTAGGTTATTGTTTAGGGGTAAAAATTATATCTAAACAAATCCAGTTTCCCACATCACTAGACTGTGAACTTTTCTGAAATAAAAGTATTATTTTATCCTTGTTTCTGTAATTGGCACCTGAAACACTGCTTAGAATTAAAGTAGTAAATATCTGTTAAATCATTTTACCATGTATTTATTATTTGTTTTGTTTTGGGTTTTTTGTTGTTTTGTTGTTGTTGTTTTCCCATCCAACTCTACCTAAACTACTTGATAGTGGCAGGCGTTCTTCTGAACATCAAAGCAGGAGAATGCACAAAGATCAAGTGATACGAAGATAGCGCATATGTAACTCAAAATTCATTGTTGTTGAATCAGAACTGACTCATACCTGACTCTCTAGTGGATTTTCAGAGGTGATAAATTGCGTGAAAGGATATTGCCCAATCTTTCCCCTTCAGAGTACCTTGTGGGTTCTGCCTACCGGCCTTTGAGTTGACAGTGAAACTCCTTACACATTAGGCCACCAGATCTCCATATAGTTTATACAGCAGCTTTATTTGTAGATAAAAAAGAGTTAATTGAAGTCATTACTGCCTAAAACTCTCAGTCCGTCACCTTAATGACTGCACCATTTTTATGACACTTTGATGCATTAATAAATAAGACCCCTCCACGCCCCCTTAGTCTTTGAATATAGAAGCAAGTTACTGTCCCAAGACTTTTCCACAGAATTCTCTTTTACCTCTGGGACTATTTCCTCAATAGTATTTTTAAACTGCCACCCAGAAGCAAACCTGAAGTCTTTAAATCGTTTAATAAGTTGTTGTATGCTGTTGACTCAGAACTGATCCAAGCTGCCCTTCAAGCAGGTTTCGGAGTCAGTAAATCAAGCTGTAGGAGACTGTCCATTCTTTTTTCTACAGATCAGCTGATGGAGTCCTACCGTGTGCCTTTGCAGTGCAGGTTTTTACCACGAGGTCACCAGTACTCCCATATAATGTTGTTACTGTTGCTATGTACCATTGAGTTGCTTGTGACTCATATCCACTCTAAGTACAACAGCTCTGAAATCTGTTCTATCCTGTGCCATCATTACTGTTTCAGATACACCTACCCACATTACCCAAGTCATTGAATCAATCTATGTAATTGAGGGTATTCCTGTCTTGCATTGTCCTTCCACCCTCCCAAGCATAATGTCTCTCTCCAAAGACTGGTCCCTCCTTGCAACATGCCCAAAGTATGACAGATGGATCTTCAGAATCCTTGCCTCCAGGAAACAGCCTGGTTTCACCCTCTCTAGAACAAACACATTCTCCTACCAGTCCATAGTATATTCAGTACTCTTCTCCAGTACCACAGCTCAAAGGCATAAATTTTCCTTTATCTTTCCTGGTTATTGTGCAGCTTTCTTGCGCATAGCAAGTAATTACAAAGACTATGAACTGGATCAGGTGCACCTTAGTCTCCAGACTGACTGACATCACTGCTCTTCCATACTTTGGAGAGGTCCCTGACAACAGACTTTCCCAATGCAATTCACCTTTTCATTTCCTGGTTGCTAGTAGTACCAAGAGTGTGGATTGTGAAACCAAGCAAACTGAAGTTGTTGACAACCTGAATCTCTTCACTGTCTACCATGATACTGTCAATCGACCCACAGTGGGGATCATCTTTTGTTTTCTTGATGTTGAACTTCAATCCATGTTTAAAGTTGCAGTCTTTGACCTTCTGCAACAAGTGCTTCAGTTTCTCCTCAGTTTTAGCCAGCAAGGTTGTGTCATATGAACAATGCAGGTTATTGATGAGTCTATATTCTTCTTCATAAAGTACAGCCTCCTGGATGATCTGTTCTGCATACAGATAGAAAAGGTATGGAAATAAAGATGTGTCGCTGACTCCCACCTTTCCTGACTTTGAACCAGGTAGCAATTCCTTGTTCTGTTCTGGTAATTGCCTTCTGTTTCAAATATATGTTTTTCAAGAGCACAATCAAGTGTTCTGGGATTCTCATCCTTCTACAGTTTATTGTGATCCACACACTCAAATACTGTGCATAGTCAATGAAACATAGACATATCTCTGGTACTCTCTCCTTTCAGCCAAAATCCATCTAACATTGACTATTAACATATCCCTAGTGCCACAAACTCTTCTAAACTCAACCTGCACGTGTGGCAGTTCTCTAGTGATATCCTGTTCCGGTCTATTTTGGATAATTTTCAGCAGGATCTTGCTGATAATAATGATGCTGTTAATATCCATACTCTCAGGTCACCTCTTTTAGGAACTTGAACAAAATATGGATCTCTTCTAATTGGTTGGCCAGGTGGCTGTCCACCAGATTTCTTGACACAACTTAGGGAGTGTATCCAGGACACTGTCTATTGAAATATATCAATTGGTATGCCATCAATTTCTGGGAGCTTGTTGTTTACCAATTCCTTGAGAGCAGCTTAAACTTTCTCCTTCATCACCACAGGCTCCTGATCATATGTTGTTTCATTAGTAGACTTTTTTTTTTCATTTATATAGGTTTGCATACAAGATTAATGTACACTTTGTTTTACAAATTTCTTTATTCACATTGTTTCATATGATCATTCCTATACATTCTCTTTTATAACATTAATCACCATTGATCTACGCACTCTACCGTGCCATCTTCAGGGCCCAGTTGGATCTTTCCTGACTCCTTTACTCTCTCCATCTCACAAAACTCTGCCATACTCATGATCTCCCCCTCTCCCCACACTCTGCCTTCCTGGTCCCCTCTCCTTCCTCCTTTTGGACTTTTGTACACATTGTGTTAGTTAACATATTTTTGCAATAGTAGTTTTATGCATTATTTGTGCTGACTAGACTAAGTTCACTCAGTATGATTGTCTTTAAACTCTCTGAAGTTGTATAGTATTTTATGATTTCGTTGCTCCTTAGTGTTGCATCATATTTCATTCTGTGAATGTCCAACAATTTCTCAATCTATTAGCTTTTTGATAGACATTTGAGTTGTTTCCATTTTCTTTCTATTGTGAACAATGCTGTTATAAGGGTAAAATTCTCTATTTGTGTCTCTTTTCTATTTTCCTGGAAGTGGAATAGCTAGATCATATGAGATATCTAGGTTAAGCTTTTTAAAGAAATACCAAATTGTCTCCCAGGGTGGTTATGGCATTTTACAATCCCACCAACAATGTATGAAAGTTCTAATCTCTCCATATCTTCTCCAACACTGACTGCCTGTCATCCTGTTAAACTTTGCCAATGCTACTGGTATGAGAGGATATCTCATTGTGGTTTTGATTTGCATCTCTCTTATTGCCAATGATTTTGAGCATTTCTTCATGTGTTTGTTGGCCATCTGAATGTCTTCTTTCATGAAAATTCTTTTCATATTCTTTGCCCATTTTGTGGTTATGTCATCAGCCTTTTCTTTGAGAAATTCTTGTAGTATCCTGTAAACTTTTATTATGGGACCCGTGTCTGAGGTGTCATTGACAAATATATCTCCTACCCTGTCCCAGTCCTCAGGGTTATGGACTCCCCCTGCCCCTCTATTGGGAAATTTCTAGATGCACACTGAGACTTAATCTTTAGAAGGTCTCTTTCACTGATATTATCCTCTCCTGATTGTGCATAAAAAGCATTCTTCCCTTGCCATCTCATTGAAACTCCAGGGCTTTCGTATCATTTTTATTCTTCCAATTATTCATTTATCCATGGCTTCCTTGCCTAAAACTAATCCTCCTTTCAAATTATCAAGGAAACAGTTTAGAGCTCTCTTTACTTTATTCCCTTATGTCCTTATTAGGACCACACTTTCTACTATTAAAATCATCACTAAATACACACCAAAAACATATTTATTCCCAATAGAAATTAAAATCTGTCAATCAAACACAGATTTACTTTTCTTTGTTCTTGTTAGGTGTCATTGCATCAACTCTGACTCATAGCACAGTGATCCTAAGTACAATAGAGTGAACCTTTGTCCAATCCAGAACCATCCTCACAATCTGCGTTACTTTAAATATTTTTATCATTATCAAATCAACCTGTTTCCTTGACAGTATTCCTTTCCAGGAAATATTCTGTACTCATCAACAGCACCACAATTCAAAGACATCAATGTGCCTGCACATATGAAGCAAGTTAGCACACCATGACTTGGGTCAGATGCACCTTAGTCTTTATATGGACATCTTTGTTCGTTAGCACTCTTTTGAGTTGTTAGGTGCCGTGGAATCTACTATGACTCCTACTGATCAACATCTTGTCCTCAGCTGCACCATCTTTAAGATCTCTGCCTGGTCAAATGCATTGCTATATTCAGTCACTGTGTCAAGTCATCTTGTTGAGGATCTTTATCTCACCCTCTGCATTTTCTACCAGTATATCTTCTTTTCCAAGGACTGATTCCTCCAGTTCAAAGTCTATAACACTTTTTATAAGATTTTTTTAAATTTTCACTTTATTTTTGTTTCTATACCTTCTTGAATGATTTATTTCAGCTTTATATTCAGAAAAAAATGTATGACAGTGAACCAATATAGTATGGTTTTCTTGTTATGTGCTATTGAGTCACCTGCTACCTATAACGACCCTTTGTACAGCAACTCTGAGCCCTTCCCTGTCCTGAGCCAGTCTCACTAATTCTGACACACTAACCCCCATTCCCTAGTTACTATATCAATCCATCTCATTTAGAATCTTCTTCTCCTGCCCTGTCCTCGTCCCTCAACCCTTCCGAGCATAATGTCCTTCTCAAAGGACAGGTCTCTCTTCGCCTTGTGCCCAAAGTATGTGAGACAGAGCTTCAAAATCCTAGTTTCCAAGGAAAAACTTGGTTTTATCCTCTCCAAGACAGGCTGATTTGTTTTCTTGGTAGCCCATGGTACATTCAAATCTCTTCTCCAGCACCACAACTCAAAGGCATCTATTCTTCTTCTGTCATCCTTAGTTATTGTCCAGCTCTCTGAAGCATAAGAAGTTATTGAGACCACACACCTCTGGGATTGCAGTGCAGCTTTTTGCCACTAGGCCACCAGAGCTCCCTAAGTCCTTGACTTTTTGCAGCAAATGCTGCAACCTTCAGTTTCAGCAAGCAAGGTTGTGTCATCTGCATATCAGAGGTTGTTGATGGGTCTTCCTGCAATCTTGATATCACACTCCTCCTCATGAAGCCTTGCTTCCCAAATGATCTGTTCTGCGTACAGATTGAAAAGGTAAAGTGACAGCATGCATCCCTGACACAGTTATTTCCTGATGTTGAACCATGCATTGTTAACTTGCTCTGTTCTGAGGACTGCTTCCTGGTATAGGGTCTCATAAAGCACAATCAAGTGTTCTGGGATTCCCATTTTTCTCAAGGTTATCCACAATTTGTTGTGATTCACACTGTCAAATGCCTTTTCAGAGTCAATGAAACACAGATAGACATTCTTCAGGTACTTTCTGCTCTTTGCGAATATCCATCTGATGTGGGCAATAAGACCAGATTACAAGGACCACTTAAATAAGAATAACTGAAAATTGGTAAACTGATTCCCTTTTCAAAAGAATATGATGTAAGTTTGTTTTTAAAAATGGCATTTTCAAAGCATAGGAAATGTGGAGTTATATTCATTGTTGGGTTTTTCCCCAGAGTTAAATATATTTACTACTAGTGACTTTTTATCCAGAAGGATTTTTACATGATGATTTTTTAAAATAATTTTAATGAGCATTTACAGAGATTTTGGATTTCCATTCATTCATTGCTGCACTTCTCACCTGCCCAGCCCTTCTCCCCACACCAGTTTGATCTATCTTTGAAAAGTAAAAGAAACACTCTCTCCCTGGTATACAATCCCCCCGCACCCTTCCTACCAAGAAAGTACATTCCACTGTTGTTGTTGTTATGTGCCGTCTAGTTGGTTTTGACTCATAGTGACCCTAAGCACAACAGCCCTAAACCCTGCTCTATCCTGTGCCAACCGCACCGCCTCTGACACACACATCCCGATTAACCCAGTCACCGAACCAATCCATCTCATAGAGAGTCTTCCCCTCCTGCGCTGTCCCTCCACCCTCCCAAGCATGATGTCCCTCTCCAAGGACCCGTCACTCCTGTCAACATGTCCAAAGTATGTCAGACGAAGCCCCAGAATCCTT
>NW_006399917.1:5864624-5870678 GCF_000299155.1 Elephantulus edwardii
AGTGTTTCACATTATCCTTCATTCACATTGTCTTATACAATCATTTTTATTCCTTATGTTTTATAAAATTAATCACAACTGAACTATTTTCATCATTACCCGGTCTTTCCAGATCCCTGCTGGATCTTTCTCCTTTCCTTTATGCACCCCTCCCTCAGCCCACCAAATTGTGCAACCCTATGATTTCCCCCCCACCCATCCTCACACCTCTACTTCAAACCTCCCCACCTTGGACTCTCATGCACATTTTACTGATTGTCTTTCTATTTCTACTATAATGGTCTTATGCAATGTTTGTCTTTGTGAAACTAAGTCAGTTAACTCAGCATAATGCTCTCCAGTCCCTGTAAAGTTATGTAGTAATTTTTTAAATTATTGCTCCTGTGTGCTTTGTAGTTTTCCATCATGTGAATGTACTGTAATTTCTCAATCTATTTGCTTGTGGTTGGATGTCTGGGCTGTTCCCTTATTCTTATGATGGTGAATGACTGACCATCAACATTGGTGTACAAATCTCTCTGTCTCAATTCTCAGGGTATAATCCTAGCACTGAAATAGCTGGATCATAAGGAAATTCTATGTTAAGCTTTTTGAATAAATGCCAAACTGCCTTCCAGAGTGGTAGTATCATTTACAGTACCATCAACAGTGTATGAGATTTCCAATCTAAGCATCCTCTCCAACATGTATTACTTGCTATTCTGCCAAGCTTTGGCACTGCTATTGGGGTGAGATGGCATCTAATTGTGGTTTTTATTTGCATCTCTCTTATTGCCAGTGATATTGAGCATTTCTTCATGTGTCTATTGGCAATCTGAAAGTCTTCTTCTGTGAAAAGTCTTTTTTTAAAAAAATATATTATGAATTTCAATGAAAATTTACAGAGACTTTGGATTTCCATTCATTCATTGTTGCACTTTTCTCCCCCCCAACCCCTCCCTCAGTACACTTCCCTCTTTGAAAACTGTGAAAAGTCTTTCCATCTCTCTTGCCCATTTTGTATTTAGGTTATCAGTTGGGTTTTATTGTTGTTGTCATTGTAGCTGTGGTTTTTTGTGTTTTGTTTTGTTTTATTTCTCATAAAGGCCCTGTAGTTGTTGTTGTTATGTATTGTTGAGTCACTTGCAACTCATAGCAACCCTATGTACAACAGCCCTAAACCCTGCTCTATCCTGTGCCAATCACACTGTCTCTGACACACCTACCCTGATTACCCCAGTGACTGAATCAATTCACCACATAGAGGGTCTTCTCCTCCTGCGCCGTCCCTCCACCCTACCAATCATAATGTCACTCTCCAAGGACTGGTCCCTCTTTGCAACATGTCCAAAGTATGTCAGACGAAGCCTCAGAATTCTTGCCTCCAAGGAGCAGCCCGTTTTAACCCTCTCCAAGGTAAACCTATTAGTTTTCTTAGCAGTCCATAGTACATTCAATACTTTTCTCCAGCATCATCACAGCTCAAAGGCACCAATTCTCCTTTTATCCTCCCTAGTCATTGTCCAGTTCTCTGACTCATAACAACTGATTGTAAAGACCATGGGCCTGTACCAGACACACCTTAGTCTCCAGAGTGACACCATTGCTCTTCAGTACTCTGGAGAGGTCCATAACAGCAGACTTTCCCATTGTGACATGTCTTTTAATTTCCTGGTTGCTGGTGCCAAGAGTGTTGACTGTGGAGCCAAGTAAAATATTGTTATAAGGCCCTGGTCTGAGATGGTATTGCCAAATGTTTGTTTGTTGGGTTTTGTGGTTTTTTTTTTCTTTTTGGTTGTTTTTGTTTTGTTTTTTCCCCAGATGGCTGTCAGACACCTCTCTAGAGTACTGAAGAACAAAAATATCATTCTGGAGACTAAGGTGCATCTTATCCAGACCATGTCTTTGCAATTACTTGCTATGCATCTGAGAGCTGTACAATAACTATGGATGATAGAAGAAGGATGAATGCCTTTTATTTGTGGTGCTGAAGAATGTTGAACATACTCCAGACTGCCAGGAAAACAAACAGGTTTATCCTTGAGATGGTGAAATTAGGCTGTTCTTTGGAGGCAAGGATTTCTAAGCTCTCTCTCACATGCTTTGGGCATGAGGCCAAGAGGAATCAGTCCTTGGAAGAGTAACACCATGCTTGGAGGGTAGAGGGACAGTGCAGGAGAGGAAGACCTGGGATGAGATGGATTGCTTCAGGGACTGGATAAATATGATTATGCCAGTAAGAGATGATGAGATTGGCTCAGAATAGGGCAGATTTCAGAACCAAAATACATAGGGTCACTATGAATCACAGGCTACCTGATGGTATGTAACAATAACAAAAATGAACAGGAATGATTGTATTAAGCTGTGTGAAAGAACGATAGTGTGAAACACAATGTAAGCAAACACAATGTTTGCTTTGTAAGCAAACCAAAAAAAACAAACTTTTTTTTACAAAACTGTTATACATAATTTATCTACCTTTACAAGTTCATGTTAAAATATACAAGTGTACTAAAGAAAATTGAAAATTATTTTTTGTTCATGTCTAACTACGGAAGATAATAAAGCTATGCAAACCCCTAAACCACTAGACTTAAGAGTGAGGTTGTCAACAACTCTACGTACTGCTGAGTTGGAGCTGACGCATAGCTAACCCTCCTATCAGGTTTCAGAGGCAGATTAAATCTTTCTGCCCATCTTTCTCACTCAGAGTAGCTGGTGAATTTCAACAATGTGTCTCTGGGTTACCAGTACTTACCACTAAGCCACTAGAGCTCCCTAAAAATTGGAGTAGTTAATACTAATGTAAGACATTACATAATGTAAGACTTCAGAATTAAGTGATGAAATAAATTTTAATAGTAATTTAGACAACCCTGCTTGCTGAAACTGAGGAGGACCTGATGCACTTGTTACAGAAGGTCAAGGACTGCAGCCTTCAATATGGATTGAGGCTCAATAGCAAGAAGTAAAGGTTTCTCACCACTGGGTCAATTGGCAGCTTCTGGATGGATGGTGAAGAGATTGATATTGTTAACAGCTTTACTTTTCTTGACTCCACTGTCAACACTCTTGGCACCAGCAGCCAGGAAATTAAAAGAACTATCACAATGAGAACGTCTGCTGTTAGGGACCCCTCTAGGGTACTAAAGAGCAATGGTGTCACTCTGGAGACTAAAGTGTGCCTGATACAGGCCATGGTCTTTGCAATCACTTGTTATGAGTCAGAGAGTTGGACAATGACCAAGGAGGACAGAAGGAGAATTAATGCCTTTGAGCTGTGGTGCTGGAGAAGAGTATTGAATATACCATGGACTACTAAGAAAACAAACAAATTCATCCTGGAGAGGGTTAAAACGGGCTGCTCTTTGGAGGCAAGGATTCTGGAGCTTCATCTGACATACTTTGGACATGTTGCAAGGAAGGACCAGTCCTTAAAGAGGGACATCATGCTTGGGAGGGTGGAGGGACAGTGCAGGAGAGGAAGACCCTTTTTGAGATGGGTAGATTCAGTGACTGGGGTAATGGGAGTGGGTGTGTCGGAGACAGGGAGATTGACACAGGACAGAGCTGGTTTTAGGGCTGTTGTACATAGGGACACTGTGAGTCGCTGGCGACTTGACAGCACATAACAACAACAACAAAAACAATTTAGACAAATAGACGTAAACTAACAGAAAGGTATTAGAGGTTTACTTTGGAGATAGTTCAGATTCAAAGGCCAAAACTAATACAATAAAGAAAGTATCACAACAAAGCAAATCAAGCAGACTTTTGAGATTCTCAGTGCATATGTTATCTTTACACTATATTTTAATCTCTCTAGTGTATAATAGTAGTATTAAAATATTTGAGAAAATCAATAATGTGACACAGAAACAAAAAATCAATAGTATTTAAAAACTAATATTGTCAATGTTTGCAAAAAGAATTCTACAAACACTGTAAAGAAAAGCATAATGAAATAAATTTTAATAAGTTATCATTAATCTGCCTTGTGTTAAATCTGGCAAAGAGTAAATCCCAACAGTCTGAAAATTTTAGTGGATTTTCTTTGCTTTTCGAAATTCTTCAAAAGGTGAGCTTCTGCCTATAAGAAATTACAAAAGTTATATTATTCGTATGTGTCACTGAGTTGGAATGCATTCATAGCTGACCCACCAGTGGGTTTTATAGGCTGCAATTTACAGAGGACTAGATTTCTCCTTTCTCTCTCCCACGGAGTAGGTGGTGGATTCTAACTTTATGCCTTTTTTAGGTTGGCAATACGACTCCCTACCCACTTAAATTTAACGTAAGAGCAAGACTGCTGTGTTTTGTTTGTATAAACTGAAATCTTTTAAAGAAATTTGATTTCTCCAGTCTTACTAAATTTATGAGGTATATGATCATGAATCTGAATTCTTGATTTAGTTTTGGATTTCATCTTATTCTCAGGCATGTCAAATGAAATGTAGGAAATAGTTGATCAAAATAACATTTATTTCATTGAAACCACTATTGGTTTTTATTTGGGAAAATTTGCTTGACAGTAAAATTATACCAATGGTAACAATCTATTTTACTATTCCCTTGGATCTTAAAACATACTTCTGACAAGATTCCAATTTTGTATTTCATAATTCATAGTTTGTATCTTATTCATTGACTTTATATTTGTTTGTTTGTTTAGTACTTGCTCCTTAACAGAGAACACGTCACTGTCAGTTTACTGTGCTGAGGTAACTCGTAGGTTGCTGTGATGTTGGAAGCTGTGTCACCAGTGCTTCAAAAGCCATTAGCTTCACCCATGGTGGATAGGCATCAAGGTAATACTAGTCCTTGGAGAGGGATGACATGCTTGGGAAGGTGGAGGGACAACGCTGGAGGAAGACACTCGATGAGATGGATTGAGTCAGTGACTGGGCTAATAGGGCTACGTGTGACAGAGACAGTAAGATCGGCTCAGGATAGAGCAAGATTTCGGACTGTTGTGCACAGGGTGGCTATGAGTCACAGGTTACTCAATGGCATATAACAACAACAACAATCTTTATAACATGGAGTTGTAGTGGCCTAGCAGCAAGAAGCTGTGCTGCAATCCCAAAGGCACTTAGTTGAAGGCCACCAGCTGCTTTACTGAAGAAAGACAGGCAATCTTCTCTCATGCTATTAACTGCATTTGAAGACATGAGGGAGGTCAGTTTTGACTATACAGTACACAACAGCAGCAAACTTTACAAGAGCAGATACAATTTTTTTTCCTAGTAAAATAAAGTTTAATAGGATTATTAACTGTAATTTTAAACTGCTGATCTTTTAGCTAGGAGTAGAGCACTTAGCCAGTATAGTACCTAAGCTTTGATGCTACGCTATATTTGTTGTTGTTGATTGCCATGGAGTCAAGCTTGACTAGTAGTGACCTCATGAACAAAAGGCCTGAAGCCCTTCCACAACACTGCCATTTATCAAAGTTCGCAGAGTTTCCAGAGGCATGCTGTTTAGGAAGTGGATTCCAGTCCTGCTTCACATGTACATGTCCACAAACTTTTGTAGCACACACTTTACAAAAGATGTTTGTGGTGTGGTATACCCACCATGATTTCCTGGACTTTAATACAGATTAAAATATTTTCATTTTTTAATGCAGATTAAAATATTTCAAGAATTTTTGAATGAGATTACACATACAAGAAAATTTTGCTTAAACAAGGTTCCATTTTAAAACTGAATTAACATGTATATGATGCCAGGAATCAAGTTTGAAAGCAGGAAGTCAATTGTGAATAAAACTGCTCAGTGCTCATGAATCATACAATGTAAGTTACTGTCTTTCATGAGTAACATTAAGTCAGTATTGCCTTCTTTAACCTCTTCAACAAATAATTTCATAAAATCAAAACTATTACTGACTTTATAAAACTTTGTTATTTTATATTTCCCTTGTTGTTGTTATGTGCCATCAAGTGGCTTGCGACTCATAGCGACCCTATGCACAGCTCTAAATGCTGTTCTATCCTGTGCCAACCTAGCCATCTCAAACACACTTATTCCCAGAGCTCCAATCACAGAATTGATCCATCTCATCAAAGG
>NW_006399917.1:5871346-5872017 GCF_000299155.1 Elephantulus edwardii
GCAGGTTGTTGATGATTCTTCCACCAATCCTGATGCCACATTCCTCTTTGTTCAGCCCAGCATCTTGGATGATCTGTTATGCATACAGATTGAAAATATATGGAGACCGAATACATCCCTGAATGAAAAGTAATTCATAAAATAATACTTCCTTGGGAAGATAGCTTCTAAATAATGTCCATTTTTTGTTATTCAAACCCTTGAATACACTCACCACTTAAGTGTGGATAGCCTTGATTCAAATTCATAAAATATGCCAAAGTACTATATATAATAAAGTGTTAGGGATGATAAAGATGGTGCAGGACAGGACAAGCTTCAGATCTGTTGTTCATAGGATCACTATTACTCATACTTGACTCAATGGCACTTAACAATATGATATCACTTCCTCCTATATTGTTCTTTCTTAAGAGATTTTCTTGAGTTAACTATCATTTTCAGCAACACAACAATCAGAACTCTTTCCTGTCCTACTCAATCTTCACCGCCTTCACTGTTCTCAATCTCATTGGTGTAATCACCATGGAAATCAACTCTATTAAGAGATTTTATTTCTTTCCATGACTTTTTATCATTCCTAACATGCTTGTTTTTATTTCTTTTCCAGTGATTCCTTTTCCCAATAGACTTCTATGAGACATACGTCCACCATCCTTGCTTTTTTTTTT
>NW_006399917.1:5873237-5877235 GCF_000299155.1 Elephantulus edwardii
GTGTGTCTTAGGCTGTATCATTTCAATATCCCTATTCAACTTTTATGCTGTGCAAATAATCAAAGAACGTGGACTCTATGAAGAAGAATGTGGCAGCACATCCTTGCTTCTTAGAAGTACTCTGACTATAATTTTTCTAAGGAAAAAAAGCATGCTCCATGATATATCCAATAGTCTTCACCAACACCACAATTCAAAGGCAATGAATGATGTCTATCTTCCTTATTAATTATGAAATATTCAGACGCAGTGCAAAGCAGATAAAACTATGCTAATTTTTATCAGGAGCACCATAGTCTTTAAACCCATATTTCCTAGTGTTTAAATATTTTACAGAGGTGTTTGATAGTAGATTTGCCCAATGAAATCCTACTTTTGATTTTTTGGCTGCTCTCAAACTATATGAATCCAAGGAAAATGAAATACTTATCAAGTTTGATCTTTCATTCATCTATTATGTTATTGACTATTGTTTCAGTGATGGAGATTGATCCATACATGTCTTGTCATAGTAAATAAAACACAAGTCAACATCTTTCTGATGGTCTTTGCTTTTAGCCAAACTCCATCTGACATCAACAATGATATCTTTCATTCCATGATCTTTTCTGAATCTAGCTTGAATTTCTAGAATTTTCCTGTCAATGTATTGTTACAGTCACTTTAAAATAATCTACATCAAGATTGTATGTGCATGTGATATTAACAATGTTGTTCTATGATTATCACCCTGTTGCATCATCTTTTGTTACAATAAGTGTGGATCTCTTCCAGCTGTCTTTCACATTTCTTAATATAGATAGTGAGCTCATAAAAGTCTGCATCTGTTTGATGAAAGACCTAAACTTATTTGCAACTTGAACATCTTCTTTTGGTACGATTGTTGTTGCTGTGTATCATCAAGTCAGAACTGACCCATATCTGACCCTCCAAGGAGTTTTTAGAGAAGTTAATAGCATGGGAGGATATTGCTTTTCCTTCTCCCATGGACCAGCTGGTGGGATTTGAACTGACTGCCTTCAGGATTGCAGTGCAGCTTCTTGGAACTAGGCCACCATAGCCCCCCAGAAGAAATAATGGTTGTTACTATTGTTGTTGTTCTTGTTATGTGTGGTCAAGTTGCTTCTGACTTGTAGTAACCCTATCTATGCACAACAGCCCTAAACACTGCTCTATTCTTGTGCCAACCTTACTGTTTCATTATAATACTTTGTTTTATTTTCCTGTGTTTTCTTTGTTATCTTCTGTTCAGCTCCTTAATGTCTTGTTTTTTTTCCCCCCTTTGTCTTCTTGGCACTCCAGTGCAATATTCAGAGTCTCATCTGAACTTCATCTTGGTATTTTCACCCTCCTATGTCTTTGTAATATTCTTGATGTCCTCACACAACTCATCTGGTCTTCAACAATTTAAAATTTTCATTTCTTATAAAGAGAGAACTTGGAAACAGGAGTGGTGTCCACTTCCTAAATAAAATGCATCTGGAAACTCTATGAACTTTGATAAGTGACAATGGTTATAGAAAGGCTTCAGGCCTATTGTTCTTAGGGTCTCTATGAGTTATGCTTGACTTCATGAGAATCAACAACAACAACATTTCTCTTCTGTCATGGAGTTCTCACATGTCAAAAGTAAACGAAATGACACCAAATGGAAATAATGGGTTAATTTGCCGATACTGATGGTGATCCAATTTTATAGAGTTAGAATCAACTCATAATTGACCTCCATTGTGTTCCAGAGGCTGTAAAGGTCACTGGGGAGGAATAATGGGGGGAGAATTGGGATTGTTAATGCTTGTTTCTTTGAGCTCCTGGCAGTGATGATGGATTTGAACCATCAGTGAGGCTAGACCTTTTGGTTAGCAGATTCACTGTCAATGGGCTAGGCCACCAGAGTTCCTTGATTGAAAGTGAAAATACTTTTGTACATAAGTCCCTTTAAAGATGTGACTATATGATGTGGTTTTTCTACAGACTTTTATAACTACTTTCTGATAACTATACTGTGAACATCTCAGGGGGGGGAAATGTATGAATGTGATAACTTTTAGGGATAATAGAATTGATGCCTTTGATCTGTAGTGCTGGAGAAGAGTATTAAGTATATCATGGACTGCTAGGAGAACAAACCATTTTGTCCTAGAGAAGGTGAAATCGGCTGCACTTTGGAGGCAAGAATTCTGAAGCTTTGGCATACTTTGGACCTGTTCCAAGACAGGATCAGTTCTAGGAGAGGGACATAATGCTTGGGAAGGTGGAAAGACAGTGCAAGAGAGGAAGACCCTTGTTGAGATAGATTGATTCAGTGACTGGGGTTATGGCGATGAATGTGTCAGAGACAGTAAGATTGGCACAGGCTACAGTAGGGTTTAGGAATGTTGTACATTGGATTGCTATGAGTCGCAAGTGGTTCGACGGCACATGACGACAATAATGATAACTTTTGCCACTGTTGTCATCTAAATGTCTACATTTCTGTGTTTGGTATGCATATTTAGAAACACTGGAGAATAAAGATGTCTTGAACAATTTTACTTTCATTCATCTAGTTTGCATTGACTTTATCTTAACAAATGTGTTTTAAGATCAAGGATCATATCTTAGCCATAATGGAATTCTCAGAGATTGATTTAGAATTTTGTATGTAGTAAAAATAAATCCAGTTTGTTGAATACAATTTTAACAGCATGTTAAAAAGGTATGAGACAAACTCTTTTAAAAAGTGGACTAACAGCTACATAAATTGTTTTTTTTTTAAATCTATTAAGTAAAATATAATTTTAACATAATTTAAACTTCATTTAATTCCCTGGAAACCAGACATACTTATAGGATCAAATAAAATTATATTTCTGTAAATAATTAGAGAAGTTCCTCTATATAATCTGAGAGTATTTCCCTGATGACACTTAAGCAATATAGAGAATTAGAATTATTAAATGGTGTATTTTATATTACTTAGTTGCCATGTGACCTATTAAGCCCATGGAGAAATTTAATTTTAACATTTGGTAGGATGAAGGCATGACAGCGGTGTTTTTCATTAATAAAAATAATAAGCCATTGATGGCTTTATTGTGGGCTTTGCTTAATTGGGAGAAGGAAACTATGCATGTAATTTCATCCTAAGCACTAATGGATCCTCACAAAAGCCTTCTATAAAAGTAAGTGCACAATGTTAGGCTTGTTTTCCCCCCAATTTTTAAAGCATCAGGTTTATCAGCTGACATTAAAGAAAGATTTAACCAGTGTTTTTATTTATTTAAAACTCTGAGCATAGTTTTAGAGATAAAAACTTAGATAATAAACCTTGTCTTCTCTTAATTCTGATCTTTCATGTTTTTTGTAGCAACTCATGATGTTTTAAAATATTTCTGTGATTCTGTTGAATTATTAAAGAAGAAAATATCATTCATTAATCAGACATGATCTAGCACTACTTTAACAGGAATGCTACAATTGTGTTACTTTCACAAACAAAAAATTATTTCTTAACGTTTAAGAGACTATAACTCCAGATTTAGAATTCAGACTCAAAAGGAATTTTTATATCTCTGTCACCTTAGAAGGAAGATTGTTACCGCTTCTGTTTAGTCTTCTGAATAACTGGAACTCCATGTGTCTTGGCATACCATGGTTCTGGGAGATCCTCAGCACAGAGTCTGGGTTCAATGCCTTGCTCTTTATTAGTAGCTGTAGTGAGATCCCTTTCCTATCTACTTACTTTTTCCTCTTTCTACCTCCTGAAAGATAAGTTTTGGTTCCAAGCAAAGATGAACCATGATTTAGGATGGTAACTTGAGTAAGGACTAAAGAGGCATCTCACACTAATCTTGACTCATTAACATAATGAGGTTAAGATTTAAAACATATCACACAATGCAAGATAATTAAAATATATCACAAATGGGTGACAACCACATATTTGTAAGAATCTTCAACTACTCAGGTTAATACATATTTTTGGAAGATGTATTATGAAATATTAGCTTTTTTTT
>NW_006399917.1:5878380-5879540 GCF_000299155.1 Elephantulus edwardii
TGTCGTAGCCAGAGGCCCTACCTTCCTCCCTAACATTCCCCAACTTCTCCCTTTTTCTTTTAAATGAATTCAAAGAGGGCAAAGTCTCTGGTGTAAGGCCTCTGGTGTTTCTTGGGAGGAGGATGATCCAATGTCATTTTGGATTTTCTTCCATTTGATTTAAAATTTATTGAAGGAGAAAACATCTTACATATTATTTGTGTTTACATAGCAAATTGAAGCTTTATTTTATCTAAGTTTATTCTCCCCTATATTTTCCTTTAGTCTTCTAATTTCCTGGTTGCTAGTACCAAAACACTTTTGGTACAATCTCAATCTCTTCACCATTTATCATGGTGTTGCCAATTGGGCCAGTGACAATAATCTTTGTTTTCTTGATGTTGAGCTTCAAACAACTGCTCTTATCCTTGACCTTTTGCAGTAAGTGCTTCAGGGTCTCCTCAGTTTCAGCAAGCAGGGTTGTGTCATCTGCAAAACTCAGGTGGTTGATGAGTCTTTCTCCAATCCTGATGCCACATTTGTCCTCATTGAGTCCAGCCTCCTGGATAATCTCTTCTGCATATAGATTGAAAATATATGGAGATAGGACACATTCCTGGTGTATAACTTTCCCAATTTTGAACTATGCTGTGTTTCCTTGCTCTGTTCTGACAACTGCCTCCTCGTCCAAGTGTAGGTTTCACATAAGCATAATTAAGTGTTCTAGGATTCCCATTCTTCTCAGAGTCAGCCACAGTTTGTTGTGAACCACACAGTCCAATGCCTTTGCATAGTTACTAAAATACAGATAGACATTCCTCTGGTACTCCTTGCTTTCATCCAAGATCCATCTAACATTAGCTATAATATCCCTAGTACCATGGCTTCTTCTAAATCCAGACTGCACTTCAGGCAGCTCTCTGTTGATATGCTGTTTCAGTTGTTTTTGGATAATATTTAGCAGAATAATATTCAGCAGAATCTTGCATGTGATATAAATGATAATTTCCACACTCTGTTGGGCCGAATTACATTGGGCAAATCAGTTGTCAGAGACTCCTCCAAAGTAATGAAAAGCAATGATGTCAGTATGGGGACTAAGGTGCTCCTGATCTAGGCCGTAGGGCTGGAAAAGAGTGTTGAATATACCATGGACTGCTAGGAAAACAAACAGGTTCATC
>NW_006399917.1:5880955-5882355 GCF_000299155.1 Elephantulus edwardii
TAATTGTCTTTCAAATTTTCTGGTACAGACTGGTGAGTATTTCCAGGACTGTTGCATCTGTTATTAGAAACATTTCAATTGATATCCCATCAGTTCCTGGGTTCTTATGTTTTGTCAATTAGTTCAGTACAACTTGAATTGCTTCCTTCATTATAATTAACTCTTGATCATATTGTTGTTTGTTGTTGTTATGTGCCATTGAGTCACTTGGTACTCATAGTGACCCTACGTACAGGAGCCCTAAATGCTGCTCTATCCTGTACCAACCTTGCCATCTCTGACACACTCATTCCCACCACCCAAATTACAGAATCAATCCATCTCATCAAGGGTCTCCCTTTCCGATCATATTGTACTTCTTGAAATATTTCAATGTTGTCCCCGTCTTTCCTGAAATACTTTAGTGTTGTCCCATTCTTTTAGGTACAATGATTCTGTGTAACCCCTCCATCCTGTTTTAATGCTTTCTATATCATTCTCGGAAACTTCTCCTTGCCAGAAGGAGCATGGTGGTGTGAGTGCAGGAATCGTGGCAAGCTTTTGGAGTCGAGTGCTTTTCCAGGCATGTGCTTGACGTGCAGGTTTGCTCTGTCCCGGGAGCGAGGCAAGCTAGGCTTGGCCTAGGGTTCGAGCCAGGAGGCGGCCTTAAGCGTTGCTGTACAGAGGTAACTCGTGGTTGCTGTGATGCTGAAGCGTGTGACAGTGATGTGCCAATCATGGTAATGGGTACCCATGGTTGACAGTGTTGGCTAGAGCTTCCCGACTAAAACAAGCCTGGAAGCAGGAGTGGCATCCAATTCTGAATTGGCTTGCCTCTGGAAAGTCAATGTACGAAGAGTGCTCAGGCCGTTTGTTCATAGGGTCGCTATGAGTAGTCTACGAGTCAACGGCACCAAACAACACCACCAACAACAACATATCATTCAACATTTTCCCATAGAATTTCTAAGTATTGCAAATAAAAGCTTGAACTTGTTATTCAGTTCTTTCAGATTGAGAAATATCAAACAAGTTTTTCCCTTTTATATTTTATGAATCCAGCTTTCTGACATTCTGTTATACTACTGGCTTTAGTAGTTGGTGAATAAATTTGAATAATTAGCATATTTATAAGTGTTTCTTGTATGTATATGGATATTTTTCTATCACGGACAACTCTTCACTTTAAGATAGATCCTGAAATGTTCTTTTAAATAATGAATGTCACACCATTATACTTCAATCTGTCTTTCTTGCTATAACTGATCATATGACTGTCTGATCAAAAATGGCCAATACCAGTCCCTTTCAGTTCATTAAAGCACACCTAATATATCCAATAGTATGCATTCAAGCTTATCTTTATAACTTGTGTTTTTCTAGATTTATAGCTCATACATTATAATTTATTTGTTCCTATT
>NW_006399917.1:5890200-5894875 GCF_000299155.1 Elephantulus edwardii
TTTAGGGCTGTTGTACATAGGGTCGCCCTGAGTCGCTAACGACTCGACAGCACATAACAACAACAACAACTACTTGAGATGCACTTTGAAATCTTCTTTTCAGATCCTATAACTCAATAAAGAGAAAATAAAATATTTACAATTTAATGACTAACCAGCATTGTGATGAATGGAGAAAAGTTTGAAATTGTCAAAGGTTTAATTTTATTTGGATCTAAGATCAGCTGCCCAGCTGATTGACTGCAAGAGTTTCACATTTGTTCCCATTCTCAAGAAAAGTGATTCAATAGATGTGAATTTTTCAACAATATCATTGCTATCACACACAACTGAAACACTGTTAAATACCACATAAAAAATGACTAGAACAGTATACAGGTGGAGAACTGTCAGAAGATCAAACTAGATTTAGAAGAGACCATGGCAATGGATCCAAAGAATATCAGAAATAAAGATTTTTTTACTTTATTGACTATGCAAAGACTTTTAACTGTCTGAATCATAAAAAAATTATGACTAAGACTGAAAATCTCTCTTGTGAAAGCTATACTTAGACCTAAGAGGCTGTTTTTCACAGAAAGCAAGGGAACAATACATGATTTAAAACTAACAAAGGTGTGCATTGGAGTTGTATCCTCTCTTAATATCTATTTAATCTGTATGCTGAGCAAACTATATGAGAATCTAGACCCTATGTGACATCAGGATTTCAGGAAAACACACCAATAATGTCCTTTGCTAAGAAGGTAACTCAACCTTGCTGAAAGTGAGGAGAACTTAAAGTAATTGCTGAAGAAGATCAAAGACTGCAGTTTTCAATATGGATTCCATCTCAACATCAAGAAAACAAAAAATCTCCTCACTGGATGAACAGGCAACATCATGATAGATGAAGAAAAGATTGAAACTGTCAACAACTTCAACAACTTGGATCCATGATCAATACATTTGATACGAGCAATCATGAGATCAGGGTATACATTCCACTGGGAAAGCCTACAGTCAGGTTCCAACATACTGCCAAAAGAAAAAAATAATATGCTGTTGAGTACTGTAGAGTTAAAATTGACTCACAGCTGACCCTCTGGTAGGTTTTCAGAGGCAATTAATCACATGAGAAGAGGTCACCCACTGAATGGCTGATGGCCTCAAACCAGATGCTTCAGAATCGCAGGACAGCTTTTGCCACTAGGCCACCAGAGCTCTCTAAAAACAAATATATGTCATAAAAAATAATCTCATGAGAACCTATCCATTGTTGTTGCTGTTGTTCCTAGATGTCATCAAGTTGAGTATAATTCACAGCGACCATAAGAACAAAAGATCTGAACTTAGTCTTGTCCTGCACCATCATCACATTTCCTGACACACAAGAGCCCATTGCAGCAGCCGCCTTGTCAATCTACCTGGTTGAGGGTCTTCTTCTCTTTCACCAACCCTCCACCCTCTCTCCAAGAAATAGCACCTTTTAGTAATATGTCCAAGTATGTGAGGCAAAGAGCCTTCAAAGAGCACTCTGGCTGTACTTTCTCCAAGACATTCATTTTCTTGACCAAGCATGGAATTTTCAGTGCTCTTCAACACAACTCGAAGGCATCAATTCTTTTTCTGTCATCCTAATTAATTCTCCAGGTCTCAAATTCATCACTAGTAAATGGACAGACCATGGCCTGAATCAGACGCACCTTAGTCCTCAAACTGGCATCACTACTTCTCAATAATTTAGAAAAGTCCCTAATTGGAGATTTCTCCATTGTAATGTGTCCCCTTATTTCCTGACTGCTAGTACCAAGGGTGTTAATTATGGATCTAAGCAAAATGAAGCTCTTGACAGTTTCAATCTCCTCTCCATCCATCAATTATACTGTCTATTGGACTAGTAGTAAGAATAGTTTCTTGATATTGAGACACAATCCATACTGAAGGCTGCATTCTTTGATATTCTGCAACAAGTACTTCAAATTCTCCACATTTTCAACAAGTAAAGTAGTGTCATATGCATAATGCAGGTTATTGATGAGTCTTCTTCCAATCCTAATGCCACATTCCTTTTCATAGCATCTAGCTTCTTGGATAATTTGCTTAGCACATAGATTGAACATGTATGGAGATAGAATACATCCCTGATGCACTCCATTCCCAGTTTCAAACTACGCAATAATACCCTGCTCTGTTTGCACAACAGCCTTCTTATCCAGGTACAGTTTCCTCAGGAGCACAATCAAATTCTTTGGGATTCCCATTCTTCTAAATATCAGCCATAACTTGGTATGATCTACACAGCCAAGAGCCTTTGCATAGTCAATAAAGTACAACTAGACTATCTTCTGGCATTCCTTACTTTCAGCCAAGGATCCATCTGATATCAGCAACGATATCCCTAGTGCTGTGGCCTCTTCTAAACCCTGCTTGAACTTCTGGCAATTCCCTATCTAAGTACTGTTTCAGCTATTTTTTAATGATCTTCAGCAGTATTTTGCTAGCATGTGAGGGTAATAAAAGAAAATCATTAAGCTTAGCAATGTAGAAAGTCAACAAACACAAGCAAACATTCAATTACATGAATCAACACAGTGGCTTCAACAATGGACTCAAGCACAACTATGATTGTGACGATGGCACAGGATCAGCTAATATTTCATTCTTTTGCACATACAGATCACTCCAAATCAGAAATGACCCAGAAACATAGCAGTAGCAACTTTGTAATATACAGTTATATTATTGCTTTACTCAAGCTTATTTCTTACTTATTTTCTCTATGTGTGTATTTTTTTATATCACTTTGCTCAGTTAAAGTTCAATATCTATTACTTGAATTTGACCAAATGTAAATATTTTAGATGTAGAATAGGTTTTTTTTTAATTTTTCACTTTGTCAAATATATTAATTCATGCCTTATAACACAATTTTTGACCGGAGAGCGGTTTTATTCTATGTTTTTCAATAGGAGTAATTTCTTCTTCTGTTTGTACAAAACAGTCCCTCCTTGCAATGAAGACCATTCTTCATCTCTTAAATTAAAAATAGTGTCAACAATAACAGTGCGCCTACCAGGCATTTTTATTTCAAATAAGTTTACAGTATGAGATAAGCTTAAATCCCTCTCTGGGATTTATTAGATGAAATCCAAATTAATTCTACTTTAGGTTTAGGGATTATTAGAGACCTTTTCCATTGAAATAACAAAAAGAGAACTGAATTGAATGAGGTATGTGAGAAATGGGTCAAGCAACAAAGGAGATGCTATAAAGGATGTGTTTCTCTAATTTATATGTAAACATATAGATAAATAAAAACTACATTTTATTAAGAGGATTTAAATAAAAAAACACGAAAATTCCTAGTTTAAGGAGTCGCAAGATGTTTCTCTTGTTTAGCTTAATGTTCTATTTTATTTTACATCACTGAAGTATTCTAAATGTTCTTTCTCAAGAGATTATGTGTGTATCTGTTTAAGTTAATTCAATTCTAATATTGAAATAGTGGTTGAACTTGGATATCTCTTACACTTTTATATGGATCAAATATTCATAGATCCTCTCAAGTTTACTTTAAAATCTATATATTTTTAATTTTCATAAGACAGAAATACCCCTATTGAAAAGAAAGAAAATTAAGACACTTCTCTGTTCTACATTCCAAATCTATATTGTTTCAATTCAAAAATTTCTAACTTCTTCAAAGAATTATTGTGACGTAGACTATCAGGAAAAGTCTCACTAATCCTTTGTAAAATGTTTCACTACTTTTCCCTCTTCTCTTGGAAATAAGGGGAGAAAAATAATAAATAAGAAGAAGAACACACACAAAAAAAGAAAAAGCCCTAAGTTTTTAAAACACTGCTATTAAACCTTTTAAGTAACTGAAATTGGCCAAGTCTTATAGAAAGAGAAGTCTAGAAATATTATAGACTCTTACAGACTGTGTATGTCTTAACATAGGAATCTATATCTCCCAAACATGAAAACTTTTAATATTAAGAGTTAATGCTATATCCTTCATTTATAACAATCACAGCACAAGCTGAGTTTTTGTTGTTACTATCATCAGGTGTTAATCAAGTACTGCTTAATGACCCTATTAACAACAAACTTGAAACCTGTCCTATCCTGTTCTGTTCTTATTTTCTCTGATGCACTTGAATGCACTGCTGTAGTCACTGTGTCAATCTGTGTCATTGAAGGTTATCCTCTTTTTCCCTATCTTCCAGATTTCCAGGCATCATTTCCTTCTTCACAAAATAGCCTATCCTAGCAACATGCCCAAGGTATGAGAGATAAAGCTTCACCATTTATGCCTCTAAGAAACAGTGTGGCTGCACTTTTTCCAAGGCATACCTGTTGCATAACCAACAATCTTGGCACCAGCAGTCAGGAGATCAAAAGACAAATTGAACTAGGTCTGCTGTCAGAGACCTTTCCAGGCTACTGATGAACAGTTATGTCAGTCTAGAGACTAAGATGCACCTAATCCAGCCCATGGTCTTCACAATTACTTTCTATGCAACAGATAGCTGGACAATGACTAAGATTGACAGAAGGAGAATTGATTCCTTTGAGTTGTGTTGCTGGAGAAGAATCTTCAACATACCAAGGATTACCAAGAAAACAAATAAGTCTGCCTTGGCGAGGGTGAAACCAACTTTCTCTTTGGAGGCTAGGATTTTTTTAA
>NW_006399917.1:5895155-5896675 GCF_000299155.1 Elephantulus edwardii
ACATAATGCCCTAAAATATAAAATATTCTCTCCCCTAGGATTTTGATGTTCTGTGTCACATACTTTGGGCATGAGGCCAGAAGAGACTGGTTCTTGGAGAAGGACATCAAGCTCAAAAGGGTGGGAAGACACCACAGGAGAGGAAGATCTCAGATGAGATGGGTGATACAGTAACTAGGGCAATGGACGGAGGTGTGTCAGAGACAATGAGACTGGCTCAGGACAGGGCAGGCTTCAGAGGTGTCTTATATAGTGTCATGATGAGTTGCACAGGACTTGATGGCACATCACAACAACAATAACAATAGTAACATCTGTTCTTTTGGCAGTCCATATGATATTCAGTACACTTTCCCAACACCACAACTGAAAATCATCTATTCTTCTGTCATTAATTGTCTCTCATATGCATAGTGGGTGATTGAAAAGATCATGACATGAAGTGACACACTTTAGTCTTCAAACAGAGGACTTGAGATCTTATTGTAGAAGATCAAGGACAACAGCCTTCAAGGTTGACTACATCACAACATCAAGAAAACAAAATTCTCACCATTGGTCCAATAAGAAATCTCATGATAGATGGAGACGAGATTGACATTGTCAATGATTTAATTTCACTTGAATCCACAATTAACACACCTGGCAACAACTGTCAAGAGATTCAGAAATGTATATTATTGGGAAAGTCTGTTATCAGGGACACTTTCAAAGTCACGTTGTCAGTTTAACGACAACGATGCACCTAATTCATGCCATGGTCTTTCCAGTTACCTGTTATATATCTAAATGCTAGATATATAATAAGGACAAAAGAAGAATATTCAATATCTTTGAGTTGTGATGTTAAAAAAGAATACTATATGCTCTATGAACTGCTGAAAGAACAAACAGATATGTCTTGGAGGAAGTGAAGCCAGTGTGCAACAATGAAGACATTTAATCTCACACATTATGATCATGTTGTTAGTAGGGGCTATTTCTTTGAAAGAATTATCATGCTTCAAAAGATTCAGGGTGAACAAGAGGGGAAAACCCTTAAAGAGATGACAAAGTGACTTCATAAATGGGCTTACGAATGTCAGAGATGATAATAATGACACAGGATAAGACGGGACTCAGATCTGTTGTACACAGGGTTGCTATGAGTTGTACTCTATTCAATGGTATATAACAACAACAACAACTAATCTTAGAAAGATGATTTAACATTCTGGTCATTGACACCATATGAAATTTATCATGTAACCCAAGATGAGGAATTCATATGTCAATTTTCAATTTGCTCATCCACTGAGAAGAGGAAGAAATATAACTTGTCTACAGTTTAACTTGCTATAATCAAGGATGCTTTTGGCAGAATGTCAAATGATCCAGGAACTATTAAAAGAAGATGGAAAGAATATACTGAGTCACAGTATCAAAAGGAATTGGCAGACACAGAAGAATTTCATGAAACAACATATGAGCAAGAGCCTATGGTGATGAAAGAAGAAGTTCAGGCTGCTTTGGAGGAAATG
>NW_006399917.1:5898128-5899392 GCF_000299155.1 Elephantulus edwardii
ACAGCCACATGACCATTAAGTTCTTCACAAGGTCAATATAATCTGTGTTCCTAGGATGGACAAGAGTGAAAAACAATTGAAAATGCCAGTTTCTCAGAAATAACAGGCTGTACTGATTGCAAGCAGAGACATTTCCAGAAGAGTTAACTTAAGAACAGATTACCATGGTAACTACAGTAAGAATTTCCAGAAGCACAGCAGATACAACTTTCATGGAGTGTTAAAATAATTCCCAACCTTACAAGATTAGATTTAACTAGAATAAATAAAAATAACACATAGAGAAAACTCAAGTCATATCACACTTTAAAACTCATCTTTAGATGGGCAAATTTCTGTGTTAATAGGTTGCAAAAAGTCCTGGCTATAAAGTGTTCTGTCATAGGAATCACTGTTTTCTTGTCTTGTAAGAACACTCACTGCTAAATAAAGTACACATTATTAACATTGAATCTGAATCTCCTTTGTTTTGAATGAGAACAGAAAACTACTTAGTCTTATAAGCAAAATCTCGCACATCATCTGGAGGTCTCAAACATGACAATTGTGTGTACCATTGTGAGCTTTGGCCCTTAAATAAGAATTGCATCTCTCAAATTTCAGACAAGTCAAGACTTCCTCCCATGATCATTCAGGAAAAGTAAAAACCTACAGTTAAAAGATTTGTACATTAATCATTTAACACCATCACAACAATAATGGATGCCATAAGGTCTTATGGAAACTATAGAACAATCTCGTTGATTTCACATGCAAGCAAAATTCTACTGAAGATTGTCCAAAAATGACTGGAACAACAAATGAGCAGAGAAATGCCAGAAGTCCAGGCGGTGTTTAGAAGGGGTTGTGCCACTAGGGGTATTGTAACTAATGTTAGATGGATCTTAGCTGAAAGCAGGGGATACCAGAAGAATGTCTATCTGTGTTTCATTGATTATGCAAAGATATTTTACTGTGTGGACCATAACAAACGGGCTAACTCTGAGAAGAATGGGAATCCCAGAACACTTGATAGTGCTAATGCTAAACCTATATTTGGACCAAGAGGCAGTTGTCAGAACAGAGCATGGAAACAATGCATGGTTCAAAATTGGGAGGGTGTATGCCAGGGATGTGTCCTGTCTCTATACCCTTTCAACTTGTATGCAGAAAAGATTATCCAGGAGGCTGGGCTCTGTGAGGAGAAATGTGGGGTCAAAATTGGTGGAAGATCTATCAACAATCTGCGTTATTCAGATGACACAACCCTGCTTGCTAAAACTGA
>NW_006399917.1:5899722-5913538 GCF_000299155.1 Elephantulus edwardii
ACTAGGGTGTTTCTGATACAGGCCATGGTCTTTGCAATCACTTCTTAAGCATCAGGGAGTTGGACAGTGACTAAGGAGGATAGAAGGAGAATTGGTGCCTTTGAGTTTTGGTGCTGGAGAAGATTTTTGATGGTACCATGGACTGCTAAGAAAACAAACAGATTCATCCTGGAGAGGTTTAAGCCAGGCTACCCCTTGGAGGCAAGGATTCTGAGGCTCCATCTAACATACTTTGGATATGTTGTAAGGAGAGACCGGTCCTTAGAAAAGGACATCATGCTTGGGAGGGTGGAGCGACAAAGTAGGAGGGGAAAGCCCCCTATGAAGTGGATTGATTCAGTTACTCGGGTAATTGGCATGGGAGTGTCAGAGATAGTACGATTGGCATAGGGCAGAGCAGAGTTTAGGGCTGTTTGTACATAGGCTTGCTATGAATCGTAAGCGACTCGATAGCACATAACAACAACATAAGGTCTTATTTACATGCCTTACCTCGACTGCTTTGTAATAAAGTAAATTAATTTGTGCATGTAAAACACAAGTTTAAGTCTTATTAGGTGTTTTTTTAAAAAAAATGAAATTTTTATTTTGTACTGGTATGCTTACAAAGTTCATATTTATTGTTTTTCACACAAGATCTTTCCCATTTTTTTTACTCTCCCCCCCACCTCTATCCATCAAGTTTGCCACCCTGTGATTACCCCCTTGCTGATGCTCATTCCTCTGCTCTTATCCTTCCCTCCTTTGGAGTTTTGCTAGTTATCTTCCTATTTCTATAATAATGGCCTTCTACAGCATTTGTCCTTATGAGACTGAGTTAGTTCACTTAGCATAATGTTCTTCCATCCCTTTCAAGTTATGTAGCAATTTTCAAAATAATTGCTCCTGCATAATGAAACAAATTTTCTAATATTAAAAAGTTATAAGGTCAGCAAGGCTAGTTTCCTCGCATGAATAATAATTAATCCTGGGAAATAAAATTTATTAAAAAGGGAATAACAAAAAATGACCTCACACTTTATTAAAAAAAATGAATCATAATCTTTGTGAAAAAAAGCAAGATATATAAATACCTTAAGAAATAAAAAAGTAGTAGAAATTATGTTGCTTAAAATTTTTTAAACATTCTTTCATAAATAGAAAAGGCAGTTGCTTCTATAAAAGCACAAACCACAAAAATAAAACTACACAGAAAAAAATGAGTCTATTTAAATAGCTATGAATACAGAAGTTAAAATTTAGAAAGTAAATATCTAGAGAAACCATAAACAACTGTTGTTGTTGATTGTCTTCACGTTGAGCACAACTCATAACGAAACTATGAACAAAAGACCTTTCTATAACTATCATCTTTTCTTAAAGTTCATAGACTTTGCAGAGGTACGTTGTTTAGGAAATGGATATCACTCCTACTTCCAAACAACTACCACCCTCAAAAGCTTCAATGGGACTAGCAATATTCTACCAAGTGTTAAAGAACAGTAAAAATATTCAATGAAATGCCATCAAGATGCTCCTCAGAGACAGAGGACAGTGAAATTCGATCATACATATTTTGATATAATATCAGAAGGGATCAATCTTTGGGAAAACACCATGCTTGAAAGGAGGAAGATTAGAGAGAGGAAGATGCTCAAGAAGATGCATACACAAAGTGACTGTAACAATGAACTTCCACACATTGAAGTTCATGAGAACGGCAGAAGATAGGATACAATTAAGAACTATGGTATTTGGCTTGATGACATCTAGCAACAATAATAACAACACTATCCATTCAGTAAAGTCTATTTTCAAATTATTCTTTAGAAGACTTTAAGGACTTTAGACAGTGAGAGTTGCCTACTTCCTGGCAGAGGTGAGCACCACAGGCAGGTGAGATTTCTTGCCAGCCCTCTTGGGATCAGAGATTACTTCAGGCAGGGAGAGTTACCCTCCCCATCCCTGTAAAGTTTAGCTCCTCAGTCAGAGGTGCATTTTCACCAACTGTAGGACCACAACAGACTTCAAGCAGAGATAATAGCTACCCTCTTCACCCCTGGAGCAGTGACCTCTCCAACAGAGAGGCAAGTCTTCACAGGAGTCCAAGGACTAGAGGGGACCTTCAGGAGGGTGAGTTCATGAGCTCAGGGACCAGAGATGTCTTCAGGCAGGACAAGTTGCTTTCCCTTCTGCTGGAGCACTGAGAGTCTCAGCCAAGGTCACTAACCCAAGGACTTGAGAGGAACCTGGGGTGGGGGTGGGGGGGCGATCTTTATCACAGAAATGGAACAGAAGGAGCAGACTGCTTCACACCCTACACAAAATCAAAACAAGTTTTCATGCTGTAAAAATGTAATAAAAACACAAAATCAATGGACTTTCTGAAGCAGGAAAGTCTGATTGAACTTCCTGATTAGAATTCAAAGAAACAAGGATCAATAATTTAAAAAAAAAAAGAAGAAGAATTGGAGGAGTCCAGAAACAAAATCCAAGAGGAACTTTAAAAAGTAATACAAGAAAGGCAGATAAAAATCATTAAGGCATTAGAAAATCCAGAAAACCAAGAAACAGAAATATTACGATCAATATCTTATAAGCTGTCGACATGTTGAAGGAACATATAAGCAAAATTGAAGAGATGGAGCACAGAATTAATGAAACAAAAGATAAATCCCTAAACACTTTTGAGGAAACAGTAGAATAAAAAAGTAAGGAAAATTATGAAAACCTAACAATACTGTGCTCAGATTGGAATTCCAGAATAGTAAGAAGCAAAACTATGCAATTAAAAAATGTAGAAGTGTTATTAAAAGAAAATGTTCCAAGTACCATGAAGAATGAGAAAATATACATCAAAGAAGTTGGAGAAACTTTAAATAAAATATACCCAAAAGAAAAATACCAAGATATATCCTAGTCAAATTTTCCAGAATCAAACAGACACTTCTGAAAGTGATGAGAAAAAACAAAGAGTAATCTCTAAAGAAGAGCAAATAATGTTAAATGTTCATTTCTCAGCAGAAACTATATGAGGGAAAAAAATTATCAGTGGAGTAGCACAGTCAAATCTTTCTGCACAGTTGTTAAAACATAGACATCCTTCTGGTACTCTCTGCTTTCAGTCAAGATCCATCTGACATTAGCAGTGATATTCCTAGTGTCACAACACTAATCTCGACATTGTTGTCACAGGTCATCACATCAAGCACAACTCATAGTGATCCTATAAACAACAGATGTGAACCCTGTCCTATCCTGTGCCAACCTCATAATCTTGGACACATTCAAACCCATTGCTGCCATTACTGTGTCAATCCACCTGGTTCAAGATTTTTTTTCTCTCCTCAGCCATCTCTGAACCTTTCCAATCATGATGTCCTTCTCCAATGAATAGCCTTTCCTAGCAACATGCCCAAAGTATGCAAGTTGAAGCTTTTCCAACCTTCCTTCCAAGGGACAATCTAGCCTTCTCCAAGACATATCTATTTGTTCTTTTTGGGGTTTGTTGTTTGTTTTTACTGTTAACAGTTTATTATGCATCTTTGCCAGTCTCAGGGCATGTACATTTATTATTCCTATAAAAATACTACCAAGATGCTCTCAAAAAAATTGTCATTCTACACTCCCACAATCTGAGAATGCCTATTTCCTCTCAATCTTGACAGTAGTATTCCTTTTGAATTTAGCCAAACAATTGGTAAAATATGCCATCCCAGTTTGTTTTTCATTTGTATTTCTCTTCTGAAGCTGACAATATTCAAGAATTATTTTTCATCTTCTTTTCTATGCATAGTCTTCATCTTTGTTTCTCAGTTTTCTATTTGCCTTCTGGTCTTTTCTATTAATGTTAAGAAACTGTGTATTAGAGAGCTTTTCTGCAAGAGCTTTCTCTAGGTCTCATCTTTTGACTTTATGTATCATGATTTTTTCCCCAAAATCACTGGCAGTAGAAGATATGCAAATCAAAAGTACAATGAGATACCATCTCAAACCAGTAGCAGTGTTAGAGTTTAGTAGAGCAACAAGAAACAGATGCTTAAGAGGATGTGGAGAGGTGGGAAACTTTTACTCACTGTAGGTGGGGTTTTAAAATGGTACAACCACTCTGGAAGACAGTTTGGCATTTCCTCAAAAAGCTGAACACAGAAACTCCTTATGAATCAGTTTTCCACTATTAGGAACATACTCTGAAGAAATTAAAACTGAGACACAAACTGGGATTTGTATACCAATGCTTACAAAAGCCCATCACAAGAACATGGAAACAGCCTGAATGTCCAAATACAACTGAATAGATTGAGAAGTTGTGTACATTGACACATTGGAGTATTATGCAGCACTCAGAAGGAATGATATAAAAAGTACTACATATCTCATTAATCTCTATTCATTGTCCAGTTCTCAGATGCATAGCAAGTGATTGAAAGATCATGACTTAAATAGAGGTACATCTTAGTCCTCAAACTAACATCATTGTTCTTCAGTAATTTGAAGAAGACCCTGACTGTAGATTGTCCAAGTGAAATATGTCCCCTAATATCTTGACTTCTGCAACCAAGTGTTCAGATTGTGGATCTAAGTAAGATGATTGACAGTTTCAATCTTTTCTCCATCTATCATGATGATGCCTATTGGTTCAGTGCTGAGAATTTTTGTTTTATTGACGTTTACAAGCAATCCATATTAAAGATTTCAGTGTTTGAAGCACTTGCTGCAGAAACAGCAAGGGTTTGAAATTAAGAGTGCTATGCATCAGAGTTGTATCCTTTCTCTATTTAATGTAAATGCTGAGTAAATTATTTGAGAAACTGGACTCTAAAACAAAAAATGTGGTATCTTGATTGAAGGAAGACTCATCAATAATCTTTGGTATGAAAATGGCACAGCTTGCTGAAAGGGAGGAGGACTTGGAACTGTGCTATTAGGATTTCTGATTCTATATAATGACCATATAGAACTTACTGACAACATTCATAATTATGGCATTTATTAGGGAAGGAATGAGAATAATTTTTCAATAAGGATTTTTCTCACATGTATTAGTAGACAAGCTTCTCTCTTACCTTCAGCCTCCCAACCTTGGGCTTTTCTTGAAGTCTGTCTTGGTCAGAAAGCTCTGTTGTAGTTGGCCCACCATGGATTACCCTACTGGTATTTGTAATACTGGCAACACAGCAACATGCAAGCTATCATAGTATGATAAATTAGCAAATAATTGATAGTTTAGAAAGAAACTATCTCAGGATTAGATTTGATACATTGAACACCAATGACCTAAGATCAGAAAAGTTGTGTAAGCACATTGTATGCGAATAAAGCATAAGTTCACTAAAAAGATCAGAAAGAGGGTAAAAAATACCAACATGGATGTCAGGACAAACTTGAAAATTTGCCCTTCAATGTAAGGAAGCTACCATGAAAAGAAGAAAGAAATGAAAAAAATATTTAAAAAAGAATTTCAAGGAGACAAAGTATTAGAATTAAATATGTAAAAACCTGGAGTCAGAACCCCCCCCAAAAAAAACCCATAATAAAACAGTCAACATTTCTCAATATGAAAATATTGAAGAACAAATTCAAGCCTCAAGTTTCAATATTAATGTATTCTATGTATTTAATTATCCCTAAAGGTCTAAAGATATAGGAAATAAAACAGAAATAAGTCATCGCATTCTGACTCTTTAAGGAAGCATTATATTATCAAGACACTGAAGGAAGAAGTCCAAGCTACATTGAACGCATTGGCAAAAATTATAGTTCTAGGGATTGATGGACAAACAATGGAGATGTTTCAGTATATAGATGTGGCCCTGCATTTGTTTACTCAACTCTGCTAAGGAATTTAGAAAATTATTATCTGGCCAATCAACTGTAAGAGATCCAAATTTGCGGTTTTCAAAAAAAGTGATCTAACAGAATTTAGAAATTATAAAACAGTGTTGCTACTAATATCACAATTAAGTAGAAACTTGTTCAAGGTCATTTTCAAAAAAAACAACATGCACAAGAAATTCAAGCTGGATTTAAAATTGGGCATGGTGTGAAGGATGTCTTTGGTGACTTCGATGCATCCTGGTTAAAAACATAAAACACTAAAATATGTCTACATTAGCCATATTGCCTTTGCAAAGGTATGTTACTGTGAGGGACAAAATAAATGAAAAGATAACTTATGTAATTTTCTACTGAAGGTAACTTGCTGTTGGAATATACATTTCTTTCATGAAAACAAAAAGTTGGGAGGAGAAAATCACATTATAATGGGAAAATTTTTAAAGATTAATATTGCCAAAATAGCATCATAAATGAGATCCAGCATCCTGATTCAACATCTTATCCCCGATCTTTCTCCAATCAAAGGCAAGAAAGATCAGTTCTACACATGCTACTAGAAGTATTTTGCTTACAAATACTCTCAGAGAAAATTATTCAAATTATCTGATTCAGATAGCAAAAAATATGGTGATGATTATCCGATACAGACTTAACCCTAACCTATGGTTACCTTAAATCCATGTGATTCAGTGTAATATGGCCCTTGTTGCATTAATCTTGCATATTGCAATAGAATCAAATCTCATTCTCTTTTTCTGTTTACAACTCCATTATGGAGAGAGTTATCTGTTGTTATAATGAGGTAGGATTGATGTGACATATATCTTAAATAAATCTCTACCTTACTGAAAGGTAAAACTTATCACTTCATTCTCTCTAGTGAGGCAATGGTGATGAAGGAGAAAGTGTAGGCTGCTCTGAAGGACTTGGCAAAAAATAAAGTCCCAGGAATTGATGGATTACCAATTGACACATTTCATCAAAAAGATGCTGCCCTGCATGTGATCATCAAGTTGTGCCAAGAAATCTGGAGGACAACTTGGCCAACTGACTGAAAGAGATCCATATTTATTCCCATTCCAAAACAGGTGACCAGAGTGTGGAAATTATTAAGTATCACTAATATCACACATTTCAAGAATATATCCATGTTTTGCTTGAAATTTAAAATTAAAGAATGTTCAAAAGTAAAGTTTTGGTTAATTACCAAATGAGTATCTTTAACAAGTTAATTAAAGGAATAAAATTTATTAGACACCATTTGCTTCCACAAAATGTTTCTAGTGTGTTTGTTATTATTGTTCTTGGTCTTAGGTGGTACTTCTGTGTCAACTATGACTCTGAGTAACCCTATGAGCAATGAAGCTGAGCCTTGTCCTGTCCTGAGCATCCTTAATCATCTCTACCATACCTGACCCCATTATTACAATCACTGTGTCAATTTCTCTCTCTAAAGGTCTTTCTCTCTTTCCCTGATCCTTCCTTCACCTTTCCAAATATGATGTTCCTCTCCAAGGGCCAGCTCCTCCTAACAACAAGTTAGAAAATACAATGCAAAGCTTAACCATCCTTTCCTTCAAAAGGAAAGCAGCTAAATGGGTGGTATGGCTCGCGCTTCCATGGCCGCTCCTCTTGGTGGCAGTCAGGCAAGGGAAGTTTCTGGGGTCTTTTGCATTGTGTGTTACTGACCTTTTTGGCTTTCAAAGCTGCATGGGCGGCCCTGACCCTGAGAGTAAGGGTAAGTACAGGTGGGGTCGAGCCTGTGGAGCCTGCTCCGGGCCCTAGCTCAAAATCCTGTTGGGCTCTCAGGCCTGTGGCCCTCAGGCCTGCCTTTGTTTTTGGTGAATCATTCCTCTAGGTCATGTAACCCTGGTATGTCCACTTGCTGTATAGAGGTAACTCGTGGTTGCTGTGTAACTGAACACTGTGACATTGATGAGTCAAATGCGACGATAGTTACCCATGGTGGACAGTGTTTGGCGAAGCTCCCTGATTAAAACAAGCTTGGAAGCAGGAGTGGCATCCACTTCCATAATAGCCTGCCTCTGGAAACCCTATGCACCTGGAGAAAGTATGAAAGTTATACCGGAGGTGTCCAGGACTCTCATTCATAGGGTCACTATGAGTCACCTGCAACTTGCTAGCATTTAACAACAACAACATCACACACTAGTAAATTTCTGTTGAAGATTATCCAGAAAAGACTTCGACAGACAACTACCAGAATCACAGGCAGCATTTAGAAGAGGTCATGGCACTAGGGACATTATTGTCAAAGTCAGATGGATCTTAGCAGAAAGCAGAGAGTACCAAAAGAGTGTCTATCTGTGTTTCATTGACTATGCAAAGGCATTTGACTTTGTGGATCACAATAAATTGTGGCTAACTTTGAGGAAAATGGGAATTTCAGAACACTTGCTCTTGCTTCTATGAAACTTATATGCGGACCAAGAAGCAGTCCTCAGAACAAAGCAGGGAAACAATGAATGGTTCAAAATCAGAAAGGGAGTGTGTCAGGGATGCATCCTGTCCCCATACCTTTTTCAATCTGTATGCAAAACAGATCATTTGAGAGTCAGAGCTTTATTAAGAGAAGTGTGGCATCAAGATCAGAGGAACACTCATTAACAACCTATACCGTGGAGATGACATAGTCTTGCTTACTGAAACTGAAGAAGACCTAAAGCACTTGCTACAAAAGGTCAAAGATTGTAGTCTTCAATATGGGCTGAAGTTCAACATCAAGAAGACAAAGATTCTTATCGCTGAGTCAATTGGCAGCATCTTATTAGATGGAGAAGATATTGAGGTTGTTAGCAATTACAACTTGCTCAGATCCACAATCAACACTCCAGGAGTCAGGAAATCAAAAGATGAATTGCATTGGGAAAATCTTCTGTCATCGACCTCTCCAGAGTGCTGAAGAGCAACAATTGCAGTCTAGAGACAAAGGTGTGCCTAATCCAGACGATGATCTTCTCAATTAATTGTTATGCTTCAGAGAGCTGGACAATGGCTAAGAATTGCAGAAGAATAGAAGCCTTCAAGTTATGGCGCTGGAAAAGAGTCTTGAACATATCATGGACTGCCAAGTAAACAAATAGGTTTATCTTGGAGAGGGTGAAACCAAGTCTCTCCTTGGAAGCAAGGATTTTGAAACTCTGCTTCACTTAATTTGGGCACATGGCCAGGAGATTGGTCCTTGGAGAAGGATATTTTTCTCAGAAGGGTAAATAGACAGCGCAGTAGAGGGAGACCCCAGATGAGATGGATAGATACCATTACTGGGGCAATAGGGACTGATGTGTCAGAATTAGTGAGACTGGATCTGGACAGGGAAGAGACCAGAACTGCTGTATGTAGGGTCACTATATATCACAGGTGACTAAATGGCGTATAATATACTATGCAGATTTGGAAGCAGGAGTGGCATCCACTTCCTAAACAACATAACATGTCTCTGGAAACTCTATGAACTTTGATAGATATAGATAGTTGTAGAGGGGCTTCACGCCTTTTGTTCATAGGGTCATTATGAATTGTACTCAACTTGAAGTCAATCAACAACAACATGTTACTTATAGCCCAGAGATTCAATATATAGGGATTTTTTTTTATGTTTCCACCCTTTTTCACTCTGGACACTACAACTGACTGAATCTAGCTTCTTTAAAGATCACCACCCGTCCTTACTAGAACATCATTCAGCTATCCTGCAGCCACATGGATGCGCCTTTTATAGCTGTCCATAATACTTTTATCTGTGGTTGTCCCACAAGCCATGGTCTACAGCTAATTGTATTAAGCCAAGTTATCTGACCTTGTAACCACATAAGTTTACAGAGCCATTCAGACTAAAGTCTGATCCATGAATCCATGAAATATTTATCCTCATTCCCTCTGTTACTTAACATTAACAACAACAGATGAAAGGGAGATTGGAAAAGCAGTTCTACTCTGAAAGGTGGGCTCCCTTGAGGGTCTTGTGAAATGTTTGGTTGTTTTATACTTAAGCCTCATGTTTAGAGTCAACACCACCTCCTGGAGGGCCTTTGTACTTTAAAGTTAGTTGGGTTCTTACCTCCCTGAGGTGCCCAGGTACCCCCTGTTGCTTGAACTTAAAGGCCCCTCCTCTGCCCATGGTCAAGCTAGACAACAGGTCCCTCCCCAAAGTGCTTGAATGACAAAGTTGGAAATCTGTTGTTCTCTTCTGGAAGTAGCTTCTTGCCTCCCTCGAGGTACTAGAAAGAACAATGCAGAGTGAACTAACTCAGTCTCACAAGGACTAATACAGTATAAAACTATTATTGTAGAATGAGTATAAGGATCCAAGGAGGGGAGGGAGGGTGGAAGCAGAGGGATGAGGATATGCAGGGGGAGGGTGATTAATCATGAAGTTGTATAATTTGATGGGTTAGGGGAGTGAGGGAAATTGGAAAAATCTGTTCTCAAATTCAGTATTCTAATTTTGCAAATAAATGAGTATTTTAAGAAAGTCAACTTGGAGAGGGGGAAGAGAGGAAGAAGGGGTAAAATGTGCAACAATGAATGAATGAAAAATCTAACTTTTTTGTAAACTTTTGTTAAAAACCACAATTAAAATAAAAATGTTATTTGAAAGAAAAAAAGGCAATTTGCAAAAGGGCCCTTGGGCTTAGTGTAATTATAATTTGGAGGAACTCTCTTCTCAGTGGTGCAACACTGATCTGTCAATTTGCTGTACTGAAGTAACCTGGAGTGGCTGTGATGCTGAACTCTGAGCCACTGAGGTGTTGAATACCATAATGGTTATCCATGGTGGACAGTGCTTAGTGGAGCTCCCAGATTAAGACAGGTTTGGAAGAAGGAGTGGCATCCACTTCCTAAACAATATGACTCTGGAAACTCTATGAACTTTGAGAAATAACGATCATTACACAAAGACTTCCAGTCTTTTGTTCACAGGGTCGCTATGAGTTGTCCTTGACTCGATGGCAATCATCCCTTCCTTTTAGTATTGGATAGATCAGTGTTAGATCATTGAGAGAGCATTCTGATTTCAAAGCTCTCTAGCCCTTCCCCAGCCATTCCTTATTTAACACAAGTATTTTGCCTAACATAATCCTTCCACATTAATCTTTTATTGCTGCTGTTAGGTCTTGTCAAGTCAACAAAATAAGTCACAATTAGATAAGCCATCTCTCTCATGGTCTTTGAGATTCTGGGAAGCATTGTAACTAATTGTTGTTATGTGCCGTCAAATCGCCTGCAACTCATAATGACCATATGTACAGCAGCTTTGAAGCCTGCCCTGTCATGAGCCAGTTTCACTGTCTCTGACACACCTACTCCCATTGCCCTAGTTACTGTAACAACCCATTTAATCTGGAGTCTTCCTCTCCTGTACTTCCCCTCCATCCTTCCAAGTATGATGTCCTTCTCCAAGAATTGGTCCCTCCTGGCCACATGCTCAAATATGTGACATGGAGCTTCGAAATCCTAGCCTCCAAGAAGAAACTCGGGTTCACCCTCTCCAAGACAAACCTGTTGGTTTTCTTGGCAGTCCACGGTATATTCAAGACTCTTCTGCAGCACCACAATTCTTCTGTCATCCTTAGTCATAGTCAACCTCTTTGATGTATAGCAAGTAAATGCAAAGACCATGGCCTGGATCAGGCACACCTTGGTCTCTAGACTGACATTGTTGCTTCTCAGTACTCTGGAAAGGTCCCTGACAGCAGATTTACATAATGAAATTCACCTTTTGATATCCTGACTGCTGATGCCAAGTGTGTTGATTGTGGAGCCAATCAAGCTGTAAATGTTAACAACCTCAGTCTCCTCCTAATTACACAACCCAAATACATAGCCTGGAGGAAAAGGACTGACAAGGAAGAATTGTTGAAATTAAAGATAATGGAGGGTGTGCTATTTGGAGTTAACATTTGTGACATCTTTAATGTCTACCTAAAAGGAAATAATCTTGTCTTAGTTCCTCAGAAAGAAATTATTTATGTAGCATAGCTATTGCTTACTCTCCAGAATCACTTGTAGATTAGACTGTTAATATCCTGAGGATTTTAACTCACATTTGACAGTATGGCAGAAGATTCTTCTTACTAGTCCACCTCTGTCTGGAAGTTCTGCTGGAATCTTTTCCTCATAATGGCTACACATGTCTCCACTGCAGAGATAGTGGCTGAACATGAGGTCCATTGACCAAGAAAGAGAAATAAGTATTCTTAACATCTTCAGAAACTTGGTCCTTCTAAAAATACATCATAAAGCAAACCTTCAATATTTTCCGTTTCAACCATCTGCATCCAGGTTAGTCTTAACTCTATTATTTGTCTAAGAATGTGAAGTTATTTTTCTGAACATTTTTATAAATAGAAGTGTCATTTTTGATGATTTTTTTTCCCAAAAAGGAACTTTGGACCAAAAACAAATTGCTACCATTTCTATAAAAAGAAATCTGTGGGAAATTTAAATGCCCCTTTTCCAGCTTCAAGAAGTTATTTCAAATAGAAAATTCCTTCTGAAAGAGTAGCAAATAATCATTACACACACACACACACACACACCCCACACACACACTAAATATGCAGTCTGTAATACCTTTCGTGGGTTAAACCCAGAAGCTTTGCTTTGTAGCACTGAATGACTTAACAATAAACTTCAACCACAGAGGAAGCATGGAACCAATTTCACAGATTTAAAGAGGTACTTAGAGTTAAGAACCACAATTAGAAACAAGCACATGAAGCAACTCAGACTGCAGGAGAAAAGACACTCAAAAGTATAATGCAAAGTGTAAAATAATAGTGATGTTAGAGGTAAAGTTGTACAAGAAAAGCTAAGAAAACAAAAGATATACCAAATTTTGAACTGTAAGACAAAAATCATAGATAGAATCAGAGTTCCAAACTCATTCTTTCAATAGTTTATAAATGCAAAGTAAGCTCTCACTCAATATTGTTACGTTCTCTGAATATACTAATGATATTGTTGGGTGAGTATGAGTCTACCTTTACTTTCAAGAAGCACCTTAGTTTTTCTTTCTCCAGGACAAATATATCTGTTCTTTTGATAGTCCACAGAGTATTCAACACTCTTGTCAAATACCACACCTCAAAGCCATCGTTTCATTCTTATTAAAAGTCTAACTTTCGGATACAAAACAAGTAATTGAAAAGACCATGGCTTGAACTACGTGCACCTTAGTCTTGAAATTAAAATCATTACCACGTAGCACGTTGGAGAGGTCCTTAACAGCAGATTTCCCCAAATCAACATGTCTAAAAATATTTTAAATATATGGTATTGACTATATAATTCAGCAAACGTAAATAAAGATGAACATCACACTAGGTTTTTGCTGTTTGTTTTAAAGAACATGTTATTATATTTGGGAGAAGAAAACTATACATGAAATATATTAAGTTAAAGAGTGAAAAATGAGACATCTCATAAACCCCTGCATGTCAAATTTCCTCAAAGAAGCAAAGAAAACAAGACTATTGGTTGAATTTGAGTTGTAATATAGTGACTTCGTATCACAAAAACCATTATCCAGGTTGGAAATCATAAGGTTGGGGGTTTTTTTGGTTTGGTTTTTTTTTTGTCCTTTTTTTTTCTGGAGAAGAGATGGTGCTGACTTTGACTCTAGCCTCTATACCAAAGCTTAATTATACCCAATGATACCACTAAGGACACGTATAAATTCATGTCCTACCATCATAGTCAATGTATCTAAGGACACGGTTCAGTCTGTGTCACTCTGGTTCAGCCTGGGTCACTCTGTGTCCAGCCTTTCCACAAGGTGATATGTTAAAATAGCAAACCATCCCACACAATATTCAAGAGCAAAGCAAGATGTCACTCACAAAAGATGACACAAGAGCAACCGATACCCTGAAAGCAGAAGGACTCATGGAAAATTCTGACACAGAACTTAAAAGAGAAGTGACTGAATATTTCCAATGGATGAAAGACAAACTTGATAAATTAAAAGATGTTA
>NW_006399917.1:5916948-5930436 GCF_000299155.1 Elephantulus edwardii
ACAATAGCATCAAAATCATCAACTGGATAAACTAAAGGAAGAAAATGTAATTTTCTCACTCTTTTTTTTGTTCTTAAAACTTAAATGCTCTCATAGAAAATGTTCAAAAATAATGGCTCATTTTTCTTGTTATATGCTAACAAATCAACTAAGACTCATAGTGACCAAGTTGTGTGCTATCGAGTTGGAACTGACCTGTAGCTGACCCACCAGGGAGTTTTCCGAGGCAGTAAATCACCTGCGAAGAAATTACACAGTTTTCTCTGAGAACAGCTGCTGGTTTTGAAGTCCTTACCTTTGTATTGGCCGTAAAATTCCTTACCACTAAGTCATCAGAACTCCCTTATAGTGACCATATAAACCTGTCCAATCCTGAGCAAACTTGACAATCTCCAATCTACTTGAGCCCATTCCTACTGCCACTGTGTCAATCTGTCTTGTTAATAGTCTTCTTCTCTTTCTCAGACCCTTCAACTTTCCCAATATGACATTTTTTCCCAAGGAATAACCCCACATGATAACATGCCCAAATATGTGAGACAGAGTTTCACTCTTTATGTCTATACGTAGCTTCCTGATAGCAATTGCTCCAAGACAGACTTGTTTGTTCTTTTGGCAGTCCATATTTTTTAGCAGCAGCACAACTTTAAACACATTCTTCTTTGGTAAAACACTATAGCCTTCAGTAATTATCACATCTCAGCATCAAGAAAACAAAAATCCTGAAAACAGGGCCAATAGGCAGCATCATGTTAGATAGAGAAAACAAACAAACAAACAAACAAAAACCCTGAAGTTGTTATTAATTTTACTTAGATTCACAACCAAAACCTTTGGTAGTAGCAGTTGGAAAATTAAAAGACTTCTTGCATTGAGAAAATCTGCTGTCAAGGACCTCTCCAAAAGTGCCAAAAAGCAGGGGTATCAGTTAAAAGTGTTATGATCCAAAATATGGTCTTTTTAATTATTGATTGTGCATCTTAAATTTGGAAAATGAGTAAGAGTGACAGAAGAAGAAACTATGTATTTTCATTGTGATATTAGAGAAGAATATTGAGATTTCTCAATAGTGTTGTTGTTACATGCCATAGAATCAAGCACAACCCACAGGGACCCTATGACTCACAGTTCTATACCTTGTCCTATCCTATGCCACCTTCACACTTCTTGACATATTAAAGCCTATTGCATTAGTCACCGTGTCAATTGACATTGTCAAGGCTCTTTCTCTCCTTCCCTGATCCTCTACTTTTCCAAGCATCATGTCTCTGTCCAAGGAATAGCTCATCCTAGAAATATGTGAAAGGAAACCTCATCATCTTTGCCTCCAAAGAGTACTCTGGCTGCACCGTTTCCAAGATATACTTGTTTGTTCTTTTGTCAGCCCATGAGATGTTGAGTGCTCCTCTCCAACACTACAGGTCAGAAGCATCAATTCCTCTATCATCCTTATTAACTGTCAAGCTTCTAGCAGTCCATGGAATATTCAGTAATCTTTTCAAGCACCACAGCTCAAAGACATTGATTCTCCTTCTATCATCCATAGTCATTGTACAGCTTTCTGATGCATAGCAAGCAATTGCAAAGACTATGGTCTGTATCAGATGCACCTTAGTATCTATACTGACATCATTACTCTTGAGTACTCTGGAGAGGTCCCTGATGGCAGATTTTCCCAGCGCAATTCATCTTTTTATTTCCTAGCTATTTGTAACAAGCGTGTTGACTGTGGAGCCAAGCAAACTGAAGCAGTTAACAACCTCCATCTCTTCATCATCTTTCATGACGCTGTCAATCAGATCAGTGATGAAAATCTTTGTATTCTTGATGTTGAGCTTCTGTCTATATTTAAGATCTTTTACCTTCTACAGCAAGCACTTCAGGTCCTCTTCGGTTTCAGCAATTGCAAGGTTGTGTCATCTGCATAACACAGGTTGTTGATGAGTCTTCCTTCAATCCTTATACCACATTCCTCTTCAGAGAGCCAAGCATCCCAGATGATTTCTGCATATATATTGAAAAGGTATGGAGACAAAACACATCCTTGGCTTACACCCTTCCCAATTTCGAACCATGAAGTGTTTCTTTGGTTTGTTCTGATAACTGCTTTCCCGTCCAAGTATAGGTTTCACATAAGCACAATCAAGTGTTCTGGGATTTCCATTCTTCTCAGAGTTAGCCACAGTTTAAGTTTATTGTGATCCACACTATCAAATACCTTTGCATAGTCAATGAAATACATGTAGACATTCCTCTGGTACTGTCTGCTTCCAGTCAAGATCCATCTAACCTCAGTCATAATATCCCTAGTACCAAGGACTCGTCTAAACCCAGCCTACACTTTTGGCAGTTTTATGTTAATGTACTGTTCCAGTTATTTTGGATCATTTTCAGCAGAATCTTGTTTGCATGCTGATATTGATAATAGTGTTCTATAATTTTCACACTTTGTCAGGGGAAGAAATATTAATCTCTTCCAGTCACTTGGCCAGGTGGTTGTCTCTAGGTTTCTTGACACAACTTGGTGATCATGTCCAGGGCAGGGTCTGTTTGGTGAAATATGTCAAATGAATGGTATGCCATCAATTCCTGGGGACTTGGGTTTTGCCAGTTTCTTCAGAACAGCTTGAACTTCTTCCTTTATCACCACAGGCTCTTGATTATATGTTGTTTATATGTTGTAAATTCTTCTGTGTCCACCAATTCTTTTTGGTACAATGATTTGTATACTCTTTCCATCTTCTTTTAATGCTTCCTGGATTGTTTAATGTTCTGCCCAAAGCATCTGTAAGTGTTGCCACTCGAGTCTTGAACTTTCCTTTAGTTCCTTTCGCTTAAGAAATGACAAGGAAGTTCTGCCTTTTTTATTTTCAGATTCCAGATCTTTGCACATTTCATTATAACACTTGGCTTTGAGTCCTTCAGTACTACGACTTGAGGGCTAAATTTGTCTTTCCATTATCTCAGCTTGTGAAATGCAGAGCATGTTCTTCCCTGTCCGTTATCCAGTTCCAGCTCCCTGCACATCCCATTATAATACTTTGCTTTGTCTTTGAGATACCCTTTGATAGCTTCTGTTCAGCTCTTTTAGTTAGGCATCTCTTCCCTGGCCAAAATTTATTGTTAATTGTTGGTGTTATGTGCTGTTTAGTCACTTGTGACTCAAAGTGAATCTATGTACAACAGCTCTAAACTCTGCTCTATTCTGTGTTAACCTTATTGTCTCTGAAAGACCTACCTCCATTTCCCCAGTCACTGAATGCATTCATCTCATACAGGGTCTTGCTTTCTTGCACTGACCCTCTACCCTCCCAAGCATGATGTCCCTCTCCAAGGACTGGTCCTTCCTTTCAACATGCCCAAAATATGTCAGATGGAGCTTCAGAATCCTTGTCTCCAAGGAACAGCCAGTTTTCACCCTTTCCAGGGTGAACCTGCTTGTTCTGCTAGTAGACCATGGAATATTCAATACTCTTCTCCAGCTCTACAGATCAAAGGCATCAATTATCCTTCTACCATCCATTATCATTGTCCAGCTTCCTGATGCATAGCAAGTAATTGCCAATATCATGGCATGGATCAGGTACTTGCACCTTAGTTTCTAAACTGACATCATTGCTCTTGGGTACTCTGGAGCAGTCCCCTGACCACACACTTTGCCATGCAATTCATCTGTTTTAATTTCCTGGCTGCTGGTAACAAGAGTGTTGATTGTGGAGCCAAGCAAACTGAAGCTGTTAAAAATCTCATTCTCTTTAATATTTATCATGATGCTGCCATTCGGCCCAGTGGTGAGAATCTATTTTTTTTGACATTCAGCTTCTATCAGTATTGAAGGCTTCAGTCCTTGACCTTCTGTAGCAAGCACATCAGATCCCCCTCAGTTTCAGCAAGCAGAGCCGTGTCATCTGTATAACACAGGTTGCTGATGAGTCATCCTCCAATCCTGATGCCACATTCCTCTTCAATGAGCCGAATCTCCCAGATGACCTGTTCTGCATATAGATTAAAATGGTATGGAGACAGAACCTATCCCTGGCATATACCCTTCCCGATTTTGAACTATGCAGTATTTCCTTGCTTAATTCTGACACCTGTCTCATGGTCAAAGTATAGGTTTCTCATAAGCACAATCAAGTGTCTGGATTTCCCCATTCTCCTCAAGATTAGCGACAGTTTGTTGTTATCCACACTATCAAATGCCTTTGCATAGTCAATGTAACATGGATAGACATTCCTCTGGTAGTTTCTGATTTCAGCCAAGAATCCCTCTAACAATAGCTATAGTGTGTTAAAATAGTTTTTGTGATTGGCCAAAATTAGGCTCCAGTAGTTGATGGAATACCAGTTGGAGTACCAGGAAGCAGATGCAGCCCTAGACATCCTCATCAATGTATGTCAAGAAATTTTGAATACAGCTGCTTGTTTACTGACTGCAAGAAAGTCATATTTTTTTTTCCATTTCAGAAAAAATAGAGTGATTCAACAAATTCTGTATCAATCATATTTAAAACAAGTAAAAACTTATTAAAGATTATTTTTAAATGACTTAGAAAATACATAAACAGGAAATGCCCGAAATACAAGCTGGATTCAGAAGAGGCTGTGACATGAAAGATATGTACTATGATTTTTTTTAAAAAAGGTTTATTTATAATCTATTTGAAATAGAAATAAATTTGTTTCTGGGATAATAAAGTGTGTGCATATTTGGTTTATACAATATATTTAGATTCCTTTAATCTATTTTAGAGATTCCACCGCTGCTGCTCAGAATTTTCTTTTTAAAATAAAAATATCAGTGTAAAATAGAAATGCTTTCTGAAAAATTTGAAAGTATACTTGAATCATTAGACATCTACATTGCATAGGCAATTCACTGTAAGATGGCATTGGTTAAAAACAGAGAATAATAATAAAATATTATATTTTATTGATTGTGCAAAAACATTTGTCTCTATGGATAATAAGAAATGATTAACAACATTAAGAAAAAGAGATAATCACAGAACACTTAATTGTGCTCATGTCAAACCTCTACCTAGACCAAGAAGCAGTTGTTCAAAAAGAAAAAGGAAACTGCATGGTTTAAAATCAGTGAAAGTGTGCCAGGGTTGTATTCTTTCTCCATAATGATTCCATCTGTATGCTAAAAAAAATCATTCAACAAATTGAACTATATGAAGAAGAACATGACATTAGGATTTGAAGACAACTTATCAACAACCTGAATTATATATTGCCAATACATTGTTTTAGATGCTTATACAAATATTATTCAAATATGCAGACTAATTACTCAAGCAAAAGATGAATAAATTGGGAACTTTCATTAACTTTTATAGTTTGAAATGGATCAAATATTCAACCAAGATGAATTAATAATAATTGGTGACTAGAATGTAAAAGTTGGAAACAAAGAAGAAGGATCAGTAGTTGGAATATTTTGGAGCAGAAATGAGACTGGAGATTGAATGACAGAGGGTTTTTTTACAGTCAATGATATAATTTCCTTTCCAAAAACCCACAGACCATGACTATACACATCTTAAAGTAGGAAGTCAGCAAAACAGAGAAGGATTGATTCTCAGAGGGATGAAGTGACATGGGAGTGCAACAATGAGCTGGAACACAGCACAGATTATGAGGATGTCTTTCACTTTGTTCAACACAGGATTGCTAAGAGCCTGACCTCACACTTAACCATATAATGTTACTATCTATCTATCTATCTATCTATCTATCTATCTATCTATCTTTCTACCTATCTATCATCTCTATACCAGGGACCTCTGGTGGTCTAGAGGTAAGAAGCTGCACTGAAATCCTAAAGGCACATGGTTCAAATCTACCAGCTGCTCCTAGGAAAATCAGTAGACAATCTCCTCCCAGACAACGTACTGTCCCTTAAAACAGTCTGGAGGGTCAGGTATGGAAGTATTCCAACTTGAAGGCACACAACAATAACAATGTATTTATATCTATTTATACTACATAAACATCTATTAAAATGCTTTTTTTAGCGTCCAGAAAACTGAGAAATAAAAACATCTGAATTTCCAATTAAATGTCTGTTGGATGTTGTTCTGTTAACTTCAGTTAAGTCAGACAATAACTTATGTTGAGCTCATGTGTTACAGAGGACTTATTTACAGGGCTTGATTAGTTGTAATCTTTACAGAAGTAGCTTTTCAAAGTTATCTTCCATGGAACTATTGCTGGATTTGAACCCCTAAATTGCAAATTCAAAAGCATGTGGTTCGAATCCAACAGCTGTTCCATCGGAGAAAGATGGGTGAAACCCACTGGAGGATCAGCTATTAGTAGATTCCAACTCAATGGCATATAACTGTTCCTTTACTAAATTGAACATAAAAATTTAAGAGTACTCATTAATCATATTTACACAAAGTTTGACAAAGTTTACATTAGCTCACTAAAGGCTCCTCCTTAAGAAAGATCTCTTTTAATTCATCCCGCTCAGAGTTCAACATGACATATCTCCTTATCAGGAATTAGACTGGACTTTTCTTCTGAACAAGCAGAATTTTATTTTGCTTTTGATACTTGAGTTTATAATTTATACATAAAATTAGAAAAATATTAGATATATCCAAGAATTAATATTTTACTTGTTCACATTTAAAATTTTCCTTTCTGAGATTGTTTACTTACATACATTGAAGCAAGGAAAATTTTCAGAAAACACAACAGTATGAAGAAAATAAAACAATTACTTGCATTCCATCAGAAAGTTAGACAATGACTAGCGGGTGACTGAAGGAGAAATGATGACTTAAAGTTGAGGTGCTTGGGAAGATTTTGTAATATACCGTCAACTAATAGGAGAACAAACAGATTCATCCCAGAGAGTGTTAAATCAGGCTGCTTCTTGGAGGCAAGGATTCTGAAGCTTCGTCTGACATACTTTGGGCATGTTGCAAGGAGGGACCAGTCCTTGGAGAGGATCATCATGCTTGGGAGTTTGGACGGAGAGGTCAGGAAAGAAAGACCCTGGTGCAGTGAGAGTGGAGGTGTCAGAGATGATGAGTTTGGCTCAGGATAGAACAGGGTTCAGAACTGTTGTATATTGGGTTGCAAGTGACTCAATGGCGCTTACTTAACAACAGCAACAAATCTTTCCAAGACTGACAAACTGATTTCTCTCCAATAACCTATTACCTATTTATCAGTTCATTCTATCAATGTTGTTAAGTGTTGTGGAGTAAGCTACGACTCATAGCAAACCTATGAACAAAAGGCCTGAGACCTTTTCATAATTATCGACATTTATCAAAGTTCATAGAGTTTCCGGAGGCATGCTGTTTAGGAAGTGGATACCACTCCCGTTTTCAAAAATTGCCATAGTAGAGTCCACAAAGTGAACTCTCCAAAGAATTACAGATATTCAGCCATTGTTTATGTTGTTGAACTAGGGATCATTGACATATCTTCTGACTGATTTATATTGATTTATTAAAATAAAAGGTGGGCTAAGGAAAGTAGAAAATTTGCAGTGATTGAGTCTATTTATTAGTTCAGGGAGCCCTGTTTTCTTAACACATAGGAAGCTGTGCTGTTTGACATAAATACAGCTATTCTCTGACAACTCAAATCCATCAGGGGCTCTGAAGTGAAAGATGGGAAATCTTCTCCCATAAAATTTACAGCTTTTTGAAACCCTCTGCAAGGTCAGTAGCCAGGAGTTCAGCTGTAATGAAAAGAATAACATAAATTACTACATCCCATTCATTTGTAAGAAATGTCACTGTGTTGTTGTTGAGTAGACTCCAATTCATAACAACCTTATGCACCACAAATTGATACTGCTCAATCGTGAGCCATTCTCACAATTTCACAATCTTTGCTGTGCCTAATCGTATTGAGGTTGTTAACAATTACAGCTTATTTGGCTCCACAATCAACACTCTTGGCACAAGCAATCAGGAAATCAAAAGACAGATTTCTTTATGTAAATCTGCTGTCAGGGACCTTTCAGAGTACTGAGAAGCAACGATGTCAATCTAGAGACTAAGGTGTGCCTAAACCAGGCTGTGGCTCCTCCCTACTACTTTCTATGCATCGGAGAGCTGGATGATGCTTAAGGATGACAGAAGAAGAATTGATGCCTTTGAGTCGTGTGGTGGAGAAGAGGCTTGAACAATGGACTGCTAAGAAAACGAATAAGTCTGTCTTGGAGAGGGTGAAATAAATTTTCTCCTTGGAGACTAGAATTTTGAAGCTCCATCTCAAATACTTTAGCCAGGAGAGATTGGTCCTTTGAAAAGTACATAATACTCAGAAGGGTGGAGGGACAGTGCAGGAGAGGAAGACCCCAGATGAAATGGATTGATTCAGTGAATAGGGCAATGGGGTTTGGTATATCAGAATTAGTGAGATCAGGTGAGGGTAGGGTCACTATGTGTTGCAGGCAACTTGACAGCACATAACAACAACCAAAAGCTTATTGTTTCAGTCACTGTGTCAATCTATCTCTTAGAGTACCTTCTCTTTTTCTGACCCTTGAACTTTCCTATAGGAGCTCTGGTGACCTATTAATAAAGAGTTGTGCTATCAAAGCAAAAGCAAGTAGTTTGAATCTATCAACTGCTGGATGGGAGAAAGATGGGCACCGTTTTAGCCCCTGAAAACCGACAGGAGGGTCAGCAATGAGTCTAATTTGAGGCTACAGCAATGATTTGACTTACCTTTCCAAGTAGTGTATCTTTTTCCAATGACTAGTCTTTCTGGAAACAACCCTAAAATTCATGAAACCAAGCTTCACAATCTCCGCTCTGAAGGAATACTCTTGAGGCACATTTTTTTTTTTTCCAGTACAGATTTGTTTGTTCTTTTGGCAGTCAAAGTCATTGTAGCTAATAGATAAAGATTTACTTTAAGGATATTTATAGCCTTCTGGACCTAGTATATAGCATATGTCACTAAGAAATTTATGCTAAAAATAACTCCAGTATGAGACTAACATATATTCCAAGGAGCAATTCTTTATCCAATCTCGATCCTTACTTTTCAAACACCATATGGTCCTAAAAATGGTGTGATTAAATTCAGGAGTGAGGAGGGAAAAACATTACTTCTGAAATTAGAGTGCTGTTGGGAGGCTTTGTCTCTCATATTATGGGTATGTTGCTAGGAGAAGCTGTTCCTTGGAAGAGGACATCAAGATTGTTGTTATGCGTTGTCAAGTCGCCTGTGACTCATAGCGACCCTATGTACAATAGCCCTAAACCCTGCTCTATCCTGTCCAAATCTTATTGTCTCTGACACATCTATCCCCATTACCCTAATCACTGAATAAATCCATCTCATCAAGGGTCTTCCTCTCCTGCATTGTGCCTCCACCCTCCCAAGCATGATGTCCCTCTCCAAGGACTGGTCCCTCCTTGCAACACATCCAAGGTAGGTAGAGAGATAACAAAAGAGAGGAAGACCTGCAATCAGCGTAACTGTAGCAATTCCCTCAAGTGTGTCAGAGGTGATGAAGATGGTACAGGATAAGACAAGGTTTAGGTTTGTTGATCAATAATGTTGCCTAGTAACAACAGCATATACTAGTGAGCTCTGGTGGTAACAAGCTGCACTATCATCCTGAAGGCTTGCTGTTTGAAACCACAAGTGGCTTCAAGGGAGATATATGAACATTCTCTTGTGTGATTTACTGCCTCTAAATACCCAATGGAAGAAGGTCAGTTATGGGTCAGTTCTGACTCAATGGTGTATAATCACAGCAACATACAGTTAATAATATTTTTGTGTGGAAGAAGGGATACCTGGACAAAGGTTCTTATGAAGGTTACATGTATTATTTTTATAATGCCTCTAAGATCTTAAGAGCTCTCCTGGAAAGTACTGCAATAAAATATATGGGGATCTCAGAGACAGTGAGATTAGCACAAAATAGGACAGGTGATAATGCATAGGGTTACTATGAGTTACAAGTAACTAGACAGCCAATAACAACAACAACAACGAATAGCTTTAAGCCTTTGTTTCTGATCAGGAATGTGACACCGAGAATATAAATTACATTTGTTAATCAAATCAATATTTCTATCCAAACTCTTTCCCCATTTTTAAGTTAGCTCTTATTTCTAACAATTTCAAAAGTTCAGCTAATGAGGTAAAAAATAACAAACATTAACTTTAAGAATGTAAATTATTTAAGCATAATTGACACATAACATACATATTACTAATCCCTTTCCTATTCTTTCAGACAATATTTTTAATTAACCTGTTGAATTCCATTCAATAAGGAAGACAGTTTTAGATTCTCACTACAGTTCTACCACAGAGCAAATTTATTACACTCTTTTAAGTTTACGTAACACTTGATATGTTGTTGTTGTTGTTGCTATGTCCCATTGAGTTGAAATTAATGCATAGCTGAATCTCCGGTGGATTTTCCCAGATATGTGAGGAATAACTAGGATTCATGACTTGTTATCTATTTTCCAAGCACTATTCTACTTATGTAAATTGACATCAAGCATTTTAACAAATCATAATCACATTACTAAGAAGTATGTTGGAAGTTATACAGATCATTAAAAGTAAAATAATACTTTATGAAGCTTTACTACTTTTTATAATATTTTAAATAGTTCTGTGAGAGAGTTGTGTACAGTTGTTTTCTCAAATGAAACCAAAGGCTCAAACATTTTTTTTTCTTTGCTTCTGGTATTATACCTTCAAAGACCTCGATGTCTATTATAGTAAAAAAGAAAGTCATATGTGTTATTTTTAAAAAAACTATCAATCAATCCCTCTGCTGAGATCTATTATTGTTTCCTCATAGGACAAATGGTAAAATCAATTAAGAATAATTTTAAATGAGCTGAGGAAAGAAAGAATAAGATATTAAATGTTGAAGAATACTGTTGCCTAACATTTTGCTCTTTGAAAATTGAATGCATAATGTTGGGGTTTTTATTTAGAAACCCCCCCAAACCCACTCATTTATTCATTCTCACTTTCTATAATAATCAGTTAAAAACTCACTGTAAGTCACTTCCTACTAATAGTGACCCTCCATCAAGTTTGGGAGGGGGTGAAATTTTATGGGAGGAGACTGTCCATCATTATCCCAGGGAGGACTTAAACTGCTGACTTTTGATTAGCTGCCTGATGTGTTAAGCACTAAGTCACTGGGCCTTCTTCAATTAGTTAAACACTGTTAATTTCATCTATCTCCATAACTACTCAATCTGTATGCTGAGAAAGTCATTCAAGAAGCTGGTCTTTATAAAGAGGAAAGTGGCATCAGGATCAGAAAAAGATTCATCAACACCTTCAGTTATGCAGATGACACAACCCTGCTTGCTGAAACTGAGGAGGACCTCATGCACTTGCTGTGAAGGGTCAAGGACTGCAGCCTTCAGTTATGCAGATGACACAACCTTGCTAGCTGAATGATGTGAGGAGTATTTTTAAGCCCTTATTGCAGACTATCAGACTTCATTATGGATTACATCTCAATGTCAAGAAAATGAAAATTCTCCCCACAGGGCCAAAAGGCAACTTCATGATAGAGGGAGAAAAGATTGACCCTGTCAATGACTTCAATTTACTTTGTTCTACAATCAACATCCTTGGTACCAGCAGTCAGGAGATCAGAAGACATATTGAAAAGAGAAAAAGTCTGTGGCCAGGAGCCTTTCAAATTACTGAGGGGCAATGAGGTCAATTTAAGAACTAAGGTGTACCTGATTCAGGCCATGATCCTCCCAATCACTTTCTATGAATCTGATAAATAAAATGTAAATAAGTAAATAAGAATGACCAAAAAAATTGATGTCTTTAAGTTGTGGTGATAGAGAAGAGTACTGAATATACCATGGATTACCAAAACAACAAACAGATATGTCTTGGAGAAAATGGAGCCAGAGTGCTTCTTAGAGTCAAAGATAACAAAACTTCCTCTCACATACTTGGGGATATGAAGAAAGGCTATTTCTTGGGGAAGGACATCACAGTTTGAAAGGTGGAGGGTCAGTGAAAGAGATAGATTGACCCAGGACCTGCTGCAATAGACTGTAAATGTCAAAGATAATGAGGATTGTATAGGATATGACAGGGTTCAGATCTGTCTTTCTTAGGGTTCCTATGAGTCATACTCAACTCAGTAATACCTAATAATAACAATTACAGCTCAAATGGTGAAAAAGAAGAAAACTCAAGTATTTTAACTGTGATTAGAATATAACATGACAGACAGGAAGACACAAATAATGAAAATAAAAGGTGAACATTTTTTAGCAAAAAAAAAAAAAGCTAAAGGAAAAGATATACTACCAAGACAAAGCTTCATTTCACATACTTTGGGTATGTCATTAGGAGAAGCTATTCCTTGGAGAGGAGTATCATGCTTGAAAAGGTAGGTTATCAGTGAAGAAGAAGATCTTTGATGAGATAGATTGACACAGCAACTGCAGTGATATCTGAGATAGCAATGATGTCACAGGACAGGGCAGATTATGGGTCTGTTGTTCATAAGGTAACTATGAGTTCTGTTTGACTCAAGAGCACCTAACAAGAACACAAAGGCTAGGGGATAAGGTAGATTCTACCATATGGAAGCAAAGAAACAGCCAGTGTTTTTCTTTGTTTATTGTTATTACTACTTTCATTCAGAGGCTTTTACAAGTGTGGTATTTCAAAATAATAACAAGAAAAGTGTTTACAAGAGAGTTTAAAAGGAATCCTCTGCAGAGCTGTAAGAGAATTCAAATTGTTACCATGTGACTAGCAGCTCTGAAAATGCTATAAGGACTTCTTCCTAAAACAGTATTTAAACAAACAAACAAGCAAAAAAAATTATAATTTCGCATAAAGTCACATTTGAGTTTATCATTAAGAAATTCAACAGACTTTCACAGACACCACATTATGTTCATTTGTTTAGTCAGAGAGCTTTAATTCATAACTTATAGTTTTTAAAGAAGTAATCCAGTAGCATTTCTTAAACAAATGTATAATGTGTGACAAGTACTCTGTTGGATAGTGAAGAGACCTCTTTGAAAAATTGCATTTATAACACTAGTTTCATAAATTCTTTCACAGAATAAATTAATATCTCCTAGATAATTAAATTTGGAATAAAAACGTGTTATGTTTATCTACCAGGGTATCTGAAATTTCATTAATTCCTGGACAAAATTTTAGAAAGATAAAGCAAAACAAAAACAAAAAAAAACAAACAAACCTGGTTCTGTGTGGACCAAGATCGAGAGATTTTCCAAATTCCAAGGAGTTCCAGTTTTCAAGGGATAAATGCTGTGATCTTTCTTTTCTTAATTTAATACCTTATGTTTTTGTTGTTTTTAAATATATGCACAGCAGAACATAAGAAAGTCTACAATTTAGCCATATAAATACTGTTGCTGTGTTGCTGTGTACACTTGTGTTGGAATTGATCCGTAGCTACCCCTCGCTCAGGTATTCAGAGGCAGTTAATATTATCGAGGA
>NW_006399917.1:5936406-5941645 GCF_000299155.1 Elephantulus edwardii
TATAGCCTTGGAAACTGACAAAGGGGTTTTATGAATCAGAACTCACTTATCAGTGGGGAATTTGCGTTCCAGTCATTATTAAACATCTAAATTCTGCTTAACTGTGCCATGGTTTCCATTATTCTTTGATCACACTCTATTCTGAAGTACTTAATAAATACTTAAGAATTTAGAGTGTACTTTATTTTTTCACAGCTTTCTCTAGGTAGAGAATCTATACATTTTTGCAATGGTATAATTTTAGAGGAGATGAGGACATTGAGGGTGATATGGTTGTAGACAGCAACAGCATAACTTTAAAGGTGACAAAAGTGTATAGTGAAAACAAAAATGTCTTGATATTTAATCTGACATTTTTTTTCCACACCAGACAGCTATTTGTGGCATGATTAAGATGAGCTATGACATTCTTCTGTTGAAGATTCTAAGGGCTTTATTTTGTGTACCATTAAAAGAAGATGTGCTCCCACAACTCTACTTTCCAGATTGTAATGCTTTACCATTAAAATGGAAACAGAACCTTTCCATATGATACATCTCATCATAACAGGAATTCATAATATAACATCATGGGCCCTAGAAAAATTGGCAATTTCCTGTATTTAAAATTGAAATAACAGACTTTCTTGTTCTATGAGGGTAAATAATTTTTATTGTGACCTCTCACCTTAAGCGAAGGTATTAATTATATCACAGTTGATAAATTCATTACGAAATCAAAACCTGCTGACAATCAATTGATTTCATGTATATACTATTAAAGGTATTTTTCATTATAAAAAGATACAAAGCAACTATGATAAACAAGTAAAATATAAAATGGTTTTCTTTTCCTTTAATTCCAGCCTTTCAACCTTTCAATTTACCATTAGTACTATTAAATTTTTCAATCCACCTTACAATCAAATTTTCAAACTTTCAATCATCATTTAGGAAAATATTTGCTCCTACCTAGACTGACATCATCATTGCTTAGTTAAGAATCAGAAAACTGATCTTCTAAATCTATAAAAGAACAATACCTTGAAAAGGCATTTGCTTTAAGAAAAAAAGAAATCTTTTGCATTTCACTAGTTTTCCTTTAGTAAGTCAACATCCATCCCTAACTGGCTTGAATTAAAGAATATTACTAAGTAGTATTATAAGTAGAATTATGACAGGATTGTCTTAATTTTTGTTTTTCCCCTGATGTTTGCTATAGTTTTATCTATCTATATATCTATATTTATTAAATATATTAAGTATTCAAATCATTGAAGAGTAATGATGCCATCTTGAGGACTAAGATGTGTTTGATTAATGCCATAGTCTTTCCAATCACTTGTTATGCATCCAAGAACTGGGCAATGAATGAGGAAGACAGAAGAATTGATGCCTTTGAGCTGTGGTGTTTGAGAAGAGAACTGAACATCCCATGGACAGTCAAGGGGCCAAAAATATATATCTTGGAAAGAATGCAGATGGAGCGCTCTTTGGAGGCAAGAATGATGAAATTTGCCTCACGTACTTAGGGCATTTTGTTAGGATGGACTATTCCTTGGAGACAGACATGATACTGGAAAGGATGAAAGGTCAGTGAAGGAGAGGAAGACCTTCAACCAAGTGGATTAGCATGATGACTGCTGCAATGAGCTCTTGAGTGTCAGGAAGTGTGAGGATGGTGCAGGGTAGAACAGGGTTCAGTTCTTTTGTTCACAGGGTTGCCATAAGTCATAATTGACTTAATGATACCTAGCAACAAGAAGAATGTCTGTATTGTATGGACTGCCATAGAGTGCCAAAAGAACAGATAATGTTTTGGAGAAGATGCAGCCAGAATGCTTCTTGAAGGCAAAGATGATAAAGCTTCATCATATATTCTTTGGGCATGTTGATAGGAAAAGTTATTTCTTGGAGAGAGATATCATGCTTGGGAAAGCAAAGGGAGAGTGAAAGACAGGAAGACACTTAATCAGGTGTATTGACACAGTAACGTCAATAATGACCTCAAGTGTGTCCAAGATTGTGAGGATGGCACAGGGTAGGATAAGGGTCAGATCTGTTGTTCATAGGGCTACTGGAAGTTGTACTCAGTAGCACCTAACAACAACATATCTTTATTATATTTTAGACTATTAAACCTTTGTATTTTGAACTCTTAAACTATTTAATAGTTTTTAGTCTATTTTACATATTAATATTTACTTGAAAAGAATAGGAGGTGAGGAGAAATGTAAAAAAAATTTAAAAATAAAATTTAAAAAAACCAATACATGACACATAGTAACAAGTGGGCCAGTCTCTGGAGAAAGACAAATTTCTTGGTAGAGGGTTTGTGAAAAAGAAGACTATCAATAAGATGGATTGGCACAGCAACTGCAACAATGGATTTAAGGTGCATCAGAGATTATGAGGATAAATCCTTCAGAAGATTGTGGCTTCACCAGTACTTTCAGAAACATTATAAACCCAGTGAAAGAAAAGTCACATAAGAGATTTCTTTTATACCACACAAATATTTGGTCATTTTATAAAGTCTTCTACTGTTGCAGCTATACTACTATCGTAAAAGAATTAGGAAGTTCCAGGAGAAAATTAGTGGCATCCAACTTGTGGCATAATTAGATAATAACTGAAGACTCAGGGAGATATGATGACATTGTTGTTGTTAGGTGCCACTGAGTCGAGCATAACTCATAGTGGTCCAGATCTGAACCCTTCCCCATCCTGTTCCATTCTTATCTCTGACACATTCAATCCCTTTGATGTAGTCATTAGGTAAATCCATCTCATTAAAAGCCTCTCTTTCATTAACTCTCTGCCTTTCCAAGCATGGTATCTCCTTCCAATAAAATGGATCTAGGTTGAAAGCAGAGACCAGACTATCACAAGGATATCTACTTGTGTTCTCTTTACTATGCAAAGGCATTTGACTGTGTGGATCACAACAAATTGTGACTAACATTGAGAAGAATGGAAATCCCAGAACACTCACTTAAGGAATTGTATGCTGTTTCCACCTTGATTCATAGCCTGTTAATTTCCCTCTTAAACCCCCTAATCTTGAATATGGACTGTGAGGTCTGTATGGCCACTGCAATAGTTTTGCAAAACTACTCTAAAGCAGAAAAAGATCTGGAAGGATCAAAACTGATGATAGAATTTCTAGTAATAGGTTAGAGGAGAATGATTTGGCTTAATGATATTTGCTCATGTCCTGTGGATGTTGTGCAAAGGAAGCTAATCCCTCCCGTGGAGCTGATAGAGGTCTGAAGTGCTTGCTGTAGAAGATCAAGGAAAGTAGTCTTCTATATATATGAAGCTCAACATCAAGAAGACAAAGATTCTCACCACTGGGCCATTTGGCAGCACCATGATGGTTGGAGAAGAGATTGATGTTGTTAACAGTTACAACTTGCTTGACTCCACAATCAACGCTCTTGGCACCAGAAGTCAGAAATCAAAAGATGAATTGTGTTAAGTAAATCTTCTGTCAGAGACCTTTCTGGTTTACTGAAAAGCAATGATGTCAGTCTAGAGACTAAAGTGTACCATGCAGGTCATGGTCTTCTCAACTACTTGTGATGCATCAAAGAGTTGGACAATGACTAAGAATGACAGAAAGAGAATTAATGCCTTTGAGTTGTGGTGTTCAAGAGGAGTCTTGAACATACTATGGACAGCTTTGAAAACAAATAAATTTGTCTTGGAGAAGGTAAAACCAAGTTTCTCTTTGAAGGTTAGGATTCTGAAGCACTATTTCAAATCCTTTGGGTATGTGGCCAGGAGAGACAGATTCTTGGAGAAGGACATCATGCTCAGAAGGGTAGAGGGACAATGTAGGATATAAAGACCCTGGATGAGAGGGATTGATACAGTAACTCAGCCAATGGAGGTAGGTATGTTGGGGTCAGTGACACTGGCTCAGAACAGGGCAGGCTTCAGAGCTATTATACATAGGATTGCCATGGATCACAGATGACTTGGTGACATATAACAACAACATACATGATTAGGACAACATCAAACACACTATTTTTTTTTCTTGTCGATCACACTATTTTTACAGAGCCCAAGATTATTCCCTGCTACCAAGGTAACATGAATCTGTCTCCGAAATTAACACAATTTGTGGAAAAAGGGGCAGAAGAGAGAATCAAGCTTTCCTTAACAGAGGAAGGACAGCACAGGATTGAGTTTGGTCTTTGACTAGATTACAGCTCAGTGTCTGAGCCTTCTGGTCATTCTTGGCTTCTCTATTTTTATACATATATACACGCACATGCACAAACAAAAATATCTATCTTTTTTCTTTTTTTAAATTAATTTTAATGAAAATTTACAGAGATTTTGGATTTCCATTCATTCATTGTTGCACTTTTCTCCCTGCCCACCCCTCCCTTCCAGTTAGTTCTTCTCTTCAAAAAATAAAAGAAAAATTCTTTCATTGTTATATAATCCCTTCCTCCAAGTCTACTCCACTATGCAGTCTTCTTTCCGGACACATGTCATGACAATAATACCTAATCATAATACTTTTTAAACTGTTCTCTCTATCATCTGTTTCAATGCAGTACATATAATTTATCCCATATTTCTCAGTCTTCCCGCTAAACCCCCACGTCAGTCCCATTTTACAACAGTGGCACTATGCAGTATTTGTCCTTTTGTAACTGAGATATTTCACGTAGCATAGTGCACATCCAAAAACTTCTCCAACAGGGTAAAAGGGAACCCATAGACTGGGAAAAATATTTGGTAATGACATTTCAGATAAGGTACATAATATCTAGAATTTATAAAATACTTGAGCACCACAACAAGATAAAGTTAAACAACCCAATTGAAAAATGGGCACAGGATATGAACAGACACTTCACCAAAGAAGACATTCAGGTGGCCAACAAACACATGAAGAAATGTTCAAAATCTCTAGCTCTAAGAGAGATGCAAATCAAAACAACTATGAGATACCATCTCACCCCAGTAGAATAGCAAAATTTAACAGAACAGCAAACAACCAATGCTAACGATGTTGAACTTCAATCCATATTGAAAGCTGTAGTCCTGCTCAGCTTCAGCAAGCAAGATTGTGCCAACTGCATAACACATATTGGGGTTTTTTTGTTTGTTTTATTGTTATTTTTAAATTATATTACTTGGACCAGGAGGCAGTCGTCAGAACAGAGCAAGGGAACATTGCATGGTTCAAAATTGGGAAGGGCGTACGACAGGGATGCATCCTATCTCCATACCTTTT
>NW_006399917.1:5942410-5965472 GCF_000299155.1 Elephantulus edwardii
GCGATTGGCACAGGACAGAGCAGAGTTTAGGGCTGTTGTACATAGGGTCGCTATGAGTCGCAGGCGACTCGACGGCACATAACAACAACAACAACAACATATTAGTTTATTTACAAAATTTTAATATCTCGATTTGCCGAATATATTTTTCCAATTTCCCTCTCTCCCTCACCTATCAAATTGTACAGCTCCATCATCAATGTCCCCCCCCCACACACACACACACAGCCTCATCTGTCTGCATCTCCCCCTCCTCCCTCCTTGGACCCTTCTACTCATTCTGTTATTGTTAATTGCCGTCGAGTCGAGCATGACTCATAGCGGACCTATGAACAAAAGGCTTAAAGCCTTTCTATAACTATAATCATTTTTCAAAGTTCATAGAATTTCTAGAGGCATGTTGTTTAGGAAGTGGATATCACTCCTGACTACTCATTCTACAATACTCATTATACAATTATGAGAAATTATGATGCCTTCCTACGATGGAATACTATGCACCACAGAGGAGCAATGATTTTGTAAATTTTTACCTAATTTTGGAGGCACTGGAGAGCATTATGCTGAGTGAACTAACTCAGTCCCACTAGGATAACACATATTGTTGATGAGTCTTCCTTCATTCGTGATACCACATTTCCTTCTTGTAGAGCCTAGCTTCTTGGATGATCTGTTCCACATATAGACTGAAAAACTTCCTGATTTTGAACCATGCAACATATCTAAGACGTTGTTATTGTTGTGTGCTATAAGATTTGAAACTTAGCTATAGTTGACTCTCCAGCGTGTTTTCTGAGGCTGGTAATTGCGTGGGAGGAGAATGTCCATCATTCTCCCATGGAGCAGTTGGTGACTTCAAATCCCATGTCCTCAGGATTGTAGTGCAGTTTCATTTCAATGTTGTTCTTGCTATGTGCCCTCGAGTCTCCTACAACCCATAGCGACTTCATGTACAGCAGCTCTGAAGCCTGCTATGTCCTAAGCCAGTCTCACTGATTCCAACACACCAAATCCATTGCCCAATCCATTATAACTAAGGTCTTCCTCTCCTGCACCATCCCCCCACCGTTCTGTATATAATGTCCTTCTTGTTGTCCCTACTGGCCATGTGCCCAAAGTATGTTAGATAGAGCTTCAAAATCCTCCTCTCAAAGGTGAAACATGGTTTCACACTCTCCAAGACATACCTATTTGGGGTTGTTTTTTTTTTTTTTTTGACAGTCCATGGTATGTTCAAGACATTTCTCTAGCACCACAACTCAAAGGCATCAATTCTTCTATAATCTTTAGTCATTGTCCAGCTTACTGACACATAGCAAGTAATTGTGAAGACGATGGCCTGGATTAGGTGCACCTTAGTCTCTAGAATGAAATCATTACTTCTAAGTACTCTGGAGATGTCCCTGACAGCAGTTTTTCCCAGTACAATTAATCTTTTGATTTTCTGACTACTGTTCTTGCCACTAGGCCACCCAAAATCAGGGAGCTCTGGTGCCAAGAAACAATGCTACAATTCCCAGGGCATGCAGTTCAATCTCCTCTTGTGTGATTACCTGCCTCTGAAAACTCACCTGAGGGTCAGCTATGGGTCCGTTCTGAGTTTACGGTCCACAAAAAAAAGAAGCCCAAAAGCAAATCCAGAAATAGTTTTGGTAGGAAAAAATGTTTATTTGTTCTCACTTTATGTTGTTATTGTTGTTGATTGTGGTCAAGTTAAGCATGACTTATAGTGACCCTAACAAAAGACCTGAAGCCTTTCTACAACTAACTATTGTAGTTTCTCAAAGTTCATAGAGTTTCCAGAGGCATGTTCTTTATGAAGTGGATGACACTCCTGCTTTTAAGTTATCACTTTATAAAAATAAAATTTTAAGTTGTTGAAGACCAGATGAGCTGTAAGAGGACATCAATAATGTCACCCATGAGGAATGCAAAGGAACATTACAAGACTGAGGAAGATGAAAAGACCAAGATGAATGTCAGATGTACTCATAATATTGCACTGGAATGTCAAGAAGACAAAGCAAAGGGAAGAAAGCAACAAAGTAAGGAGCTAAACGGAAAATTTCAAAGAGCAGCACAGGAAGACAAAACAAAATATTATAATGAAACATGCAAAGAGCTGGAGTCAGAAAATCAAAAGTGCTGAACTTGCTCAGAATTTCTTAAGCTGAAGGAACTGAAGAAAAAAATTCAAGCTTCGAGTTTAAGGACAATTTGTGAAAAATATTAAATTACTTGTTGTTGCCATTGTTGTTTATGAGTCTTTGAGCTATCTGCGACTCATAGTGACTTATGTATAACAGCCCTAAACCCTACTCTATCCCGTATCAATCTTATTGTCTCTGATACATCTCTCCCCAATATTCCAGTCACTGAATCAATTCATCTCATCAAGGGTCTTCCTTTCCTGCATTGTCCCTCCATGCTCCCAAGAATGACATCACTCACCATCACTACTAATCCTGCCTTTCAACATGTCTGAAGCATGTCAGATGAAGCTTCAGAATTCTTGCCTCTCAGGAGCAGTCTGGTTTCACACTCTCTAGGATGGACTTGTTTACTATTTTAGCAGTCCATGGTAGTTTCAATGCTCTTCTCCAAAACCATACCTCAAAGGCATCAATTTTCCTTCTATCATCCCTAGTTATTGTCCAGCTTTCTGATAGATAGCAAGTAATTGCAAAGACAATGGAAACATTAAAAGAAGATGCAAGGAATACAAAATCGCCATACTGATAGGAATTGGCTGACACAGAAGAATTTCATGAAACAATATAGGAGCACGAGCCTTTGGTGAAGAAGGAAGAATTCCAAGATGCTTTGGCCAAAAACAAGTTCCCAGGGATTGACAGCATACCAATTGAAATATTTCCACAAACAGATGCTGCCCTGGATGTGCTCACCAAGTTGTGCAAAGAAATTGAAGGACAGCCACCTGGCCAACTGACTGGAAGAAATTCGTATTTGTTCCCATTCCAAAGAAAAGTGACCTGAAAGAGTGTGGAAATTATCAAACAATATCATTAACTTCACTTGCAAGCAAAATTCTGCTGAAAATTATCCAAAAATGACTAGAACAGCATGTAAACAGAGAAATGCTAGAAGTGCAGGCTGGGTTTAGAAGAGGCTGTGGTACTAAGGAAATTATAGCTAATATTGGATTGCTCTTGGCCGAAAGCAGAGAGTAGCAGAGGAATGTCTATCTGTATTTCATTGACTATGCAAAGGCATTTGACTGTGTGGATAACAACCAACTGTGGCTAATGCTTGGAATCCCAGAACACTTGATTGTGCTTATGTGAAATCTATACTTGAACCAGGAGACAATCATCAGAATAGAACAAAGAAAGTTTTATGACAGGAATGTGTGCTAACTGCATACCTTTTCAATCTACATGTGGGATAGATTATCCGGGAGACTGCACTGTATGAGGAGGAATTTGGCATCAGATTTGGAAGAAGACACATCAACAATGTATGTTATACAGATGACACAACCTTGTTTGTTGAGACTAAAGAGGACCTGAAGCATTAGTTGTAGAAGGTCAAGGAGTTCAGCCTTCAGTATGTATTGAAGCTCAACATCAAGAAAACAGAGATTCTCACCACTAGGCTGATTGGCATCATCATGATAGACAGTGAAGAGATCGTTTGTTAAGTGCTTCAGTTTTCTTGACTCCACAATCATCACTCTTGGTATTGGCAGCCAGGACATCAATAGATGAATTGTATTTGGGAAAGTCACCTGTCAGAGACCTCTCTAGAGCACTGAAGAGCAATGATGTCAGTCTAGAGACTAAGGTGTGCCTGATCCAGGCAATGATATTCGCAAATTCTTGCTATGCATCAGAAAGTTGGACAATGATGAAGGATGATAGAAAAATACTTGATGCTTTGAGTTATGGTGCTGGAGAGAGTACTGAATATATCATGAACTTCCAGGAGAATAAGCAGGTTTGTCCTGGAGATGACGAACCTAAGCTGCTCCTTGGAGGCAAGGATTCAGAAGTTCCATCTGACATACTTTGAGCACGTTTAAAAGTGCTTGGACAGGGACTGTCATACTTGGGAGAGTGGAGGGACAGAGCAAGAAGGAAAGAGCCTGGACGAGATGGTTTGACTCAGTGACTGGGGTAATGTGGATAGGTGTGTCAGACACAATAATTTTGGCTCATGAAAACAGAGTTCAGAGCTGTTTGTATACAGGGCCGCTATGACTTGCAAGCGCCTTGACGGCATATAACAATGTGTAATTTCAAATCAAAGAACAAGTAACAGTAAAATAAACTAAAAAGTGAATGAAAATATCTCTTGTTTTCACAACTCCTTGTGTTTTGGAGTGTTAGAGATAGATGAGGAGTTGTGAACATGATTTGTCTAACTGGAGAATGATGTTTTATAATTTCTTACCTTCCATAAAATGGCTCTGAGTTTAATCTACATGATACACAACCACCAGAGAGTTCTCGGTACTGAAGATGTTTCAGTATAATGTTTAGAGTAAAATGAATGAAGAAGAAAAGTCTGATGATCTTCCAAAAGAGCAGCCAATGATAACACTATGTATCACAATATGTACGCGAATGTCAATAGTTAGGAACTGACTAAACAGCAGTTAACAACACTTGTTGTTGTTGTTAAGTGACCTTGAGTCATAGATGACTCATAGTGACCCTATGATGGAAAGTCCTGTGTAAATTAATTTATCTATTAAGATCTGAAGGTCATTAAAAATGACCAGGATACAACTTTACGTCCAGACTGCCTTGAGTATTAAGTACCTTTGGAATACTGTGTGGTAGTTGCCAGAAATGATTTTATTGGAAAATAGACTAAGGGAATTATTACAAAGAATTCTTCTCTTGTTTTATTTTTTAATTTGCTTTGTTGCGTGAATAAAAGTTTTCAAAGCTAATTAGGTTTTTATTCAATCTTTGATATATATTTTTAAAATACACTTTAAAAAATAATATTAGTTACAAAACACAAAATGTGATGGGAGATGAGTAATCTCCTCCTGTGTGATTTACTGGCTCTGGAAAATTCTGCAAGGTCAGCCATGAGTCTGTTTTAACTCAACGGCACATAACAATAACATACACAAAGTGTAACTGTACTATTCTCATTGCTTCAGGTAATTCTGATTTGCTGCTCTGGTGATGTATCCCTCTGGTAGTTTGAAGCCCCAGGGATTCCTGGGGAGAAAGCTGGGCAATCTATTGCCATATGAATTACAGCCTCTAAAAACCCACTGGAAGGTCAGTTATAAATTGCTTCTGACATGGTGTCAATGTATGATTAAGTAAGTCATATTTCTATCTTACACCTTCTTGCCCTAGGGACTTTATTCTTAGATAAATGTTTCTCTTTTAACCTTATGCGGTTGGCTATTCTAAGGAGCGTTTTCCAGCCTAAACATTGTCTTGCCCCTGCTCCCACATCAGTAGTGGCTCTTTCAGATTTTCCTTGGTTTTTCATATTCCCTTGACTGCTGAATATTGAAGAGCTATAGTACTTGGATATTTTTATTCTTAGAATGTATCTACTCTATTCTAACTCTTTTGTGTATGAAAAGGCACTGTTCTGCTTATTCATCCCTCTTGTTCAAAGTATTTTTGCTGCTGCTGATTTGCTTGTTTGTTTACCACTAGTGATCTCCTTCAGTTGTGACATTTTAAATCGTGTAACTGACTTCACATTTTTCTAAATTTAAGGATACTTCTCTAAACTGCAAATTCACTATATCACTGTATTTTCAGTCTCTCTAGTTGGATAACAAATAAATATAAACCTGAATTTTTTACTACGTTGCAAACCCATCCTCATGCAATCTTCCAAAATGTCCTCATGGGTGCTTGCAGGCACAAATAGTTTCTCAATTTTCTCAGCCACTTTATTATTAATACATTGATATCAGTATTTAAAATGTTATTACACTGTAATTGGTTTAAATGTTATATCTTCTACTAGATCTTGTGCCACTTGATAGCAAGGTTCATAGTTATATTGCTGAAATTTCATTTTATTTGCAAATTCTGATGTATGTAGTTTGAGAAACATAAAAGTGGGAATATTGCTGTATCAGCTGTGCCTTGATATATGGCACTCTGGTGGCCTAGTGGCAAGAAGCTGTGCTGCAGTTCCAAAGGAACATGGTTGGAGACCACCAGCTATTCCTCAGGAGAAGGATGGACAATGTCCTCCTGTGTGATTAATTGCCTCTGAAAAAGTGTCAGAGGGTCAGTGATGGGTCAGTTCCCACCCTATGGTACACAACAGCAAAAGAACACGAGTATTTAAAACATTGCACTATAATTTGTTTCTATGTTTCTTCTACTAGATCTTGTGCCATTTGAAAGTAAGGTTCGTAGTTATATTGCTGAAGTTTCATTTCATTTACAAATCATTAAGATAGATGTGTTTCTTTACTTTAACAGGGGTGCTCAAATAGGATGACTTACCAAGATTAGAGAATAAAATAATGATTCCATCTGTATCAAGGCATTGTTGTGTACCATTGAGTTGAAATTGACCCTAACTGACCTTCTGGAGAGTTTTCAGAGTCAGTTAATCATACAGGAGGAGATTGCCTATCTTTCTCTCATAGAGCAGATGGTGATTTGAACCACCTGTTGGCGATTGCAGCACAGTCTCTTAGCCCTAGGCCACCAGAGCTCCATATATCAAAGCACTGATAGATACAGCAATATTCTCGCTTTATGTTTCTCAAACTACATACCTCAGAACTCTTGTTCTGTGAGGCTCTCAAAGAAAATATACTTTATAATTTTTAAGTATGTCCAATTCTAATTCATGAAATATTACCACATTTGTAACCACAATACATAGAAAATATTAAAGATTCTAAAAGTCCATCATAAAAGTGGTTCAACTTATATTGTGAAATTCACAATTTTTCCTCCATTTAACAATGGATCCTGCACTCCCTCACCTTGTTTTAGATAGTTTATTTGTGGTAGTGTCTATTGTTGTTGTTACTCTCGTTAGATGCCATTGAGTCAACTATGAACCACAGTGACTCTATGAATAACAGGCCAGGATTCACCCTGGCCTATCTGCTATCCTCAGACTTCCTCACACACTCGAGTTCGTTGTCACAGTCACTGTCAATCCATCTGATTAAGGAAGGACCTTCCTTTCTTTCACTGACTCTCCACCTTTCCAAGCATGATGTCCCCCTTCACGGAATAACCTTTTCTAGCAACACACTCAAAGTATATGAGATGAAGTTTTGTCATCTCTGCCTCCAAGGAACAATATGGCTTCACTTTCGCCAAAACATATTTGTATTTTTGGCTCAAAAGAGGTCTAATTAAGTTATGTTATGTCAGACTGCTCTTGATAGGTCATACTGTTGTTATTGTGTGCCACTGAAAAGGAATTAATTCAAAGCTGACCTTCTATCAGGTTTTCAGAGGCTTTAAACAACCCTGGAAGAGACTGTATAGCTTTCTCTCATGCAGCAGTTGGTGGATTTGAACCAAGTGCCTTAGGGTTGGCGACATAACTTTTTACCACTATACCTCCAGAATTCTATGACATGTCATAGTCAAATATTTTGCAATAGCCTATCTGGCAAACAGCTATTCTCTAAAGTTTACAGAAAACCCCAATTTATCAATAAAAAAAAGGAAAACAACTTAGTTACACAATAAGCAGAGAGTATGGAAAGACGCTTCAACAAAGATGACTTTTAATAGTGTAAAAAGAGTGAAGACAGCATGGGGAGAGTCAAGTCTAACCTCCAATAATTTCTCAAGGGAGAACTGCTTCCATCAACAGTGTTCACAATACAAAATCAATTTTCATGAAGTCTGACATTTTCCCCACATTCCTAATTCCAACTGTTAAACAATCGAAAATGTGTTGCAATAGCTCCAACAACCTCATAGAATCATGCTTATGATAATGGGGTTCATTAGGGAAGCTAACAAGTTATAATTCAGATTGGCAACAGGATACAAGTTCTCCATAAGGACAGCTTCTGATGTGTACTCACTGGTCCTTCGGCCTCCAGCCTTGTCACTATAGGCCAGTTTTACAAAGTTCTCATGGTTCTGAAAATTATAGCATGTTGCCTCTGGTCCTCTAACAAGCTTGGGTAAAGACCTCTGGCTCTGGCTTTTTAACGCAGCAGCCTCAGGTCAGCCCTTGCTCGTTTCAGATCTCTGATTCACCGTTGTGTTCACTGTTGTGGCTTCTGCTGCTTTTCTGTAAGTCCTGGTTGACTGGCACGGCAATCACTGGCTCCAAAGGAGTATACATTGTACTCTCTGCTTCTTCTTTCTTGCTGGTTGTAAGATTCCCAAATTTCTGATGCTGAACCTATTAAATTTAAATCTAATGGAATGTTGAAACTAGCTAATTGTCTTGTGGATAGATTAACACATCTTATTGACTTGTTCTTCCCTAGTCAGGTAACAAGTTCAGGACAATGGAATAGGAAAGACTTTTTGAACAATAGACTCACTATACTATAGATGGCAAACAAAATCAAGGGAAAATTCTCAAATCCTTAGCTTTGTTGTTATTCAATATGGAGTCAGAACCAACTAGTTGTTTATTCTCCAGATGTGTTTCTGAAGCTATAAAGCATATGGAAGGGTATTGTCCATCCTTCTTCCGTGAAACAGTTAGTTGGTGGATTTTAATCACATGCCTTTGGTTTCTTCCAAATTGCATGCCTTTGGATTGGCAGTATGATTCCTTACATATCAGACCACCAGAGCTCCCTCATTAGCTATTATTGTTGTTGTTTATTGTTGAGTTGGATCCAACCCATACTTGACCCTCCAGAGGGTTTTCAGAAGCAGTAAATCACAGGGTGGAGTTAACCCACCCTTCTCCCATGAAGCAGCTGATAGATTTAAACCATGTGCCTTTGGGATATCTTACCACGAGGCCACTGGAGCTCCTGCATTAGCTTTTAGAGATTAGGGGAGACAATGGGATATCATTTCATTTCAGAAACAAAAGAAAAGTCTAATAATACCACAAATAACAAATGCTGGTTGAGCTGTGGAGAGATTGAAACCCTCATGAATTGTTAGTAAAAATGTAAAATGGTGCAATCAATGTGGAGAAAAGTTGGATACACTTAGAAAGTTGGCAATGGAAATTCTAATACATCAATTCTTCTTAGGTATCTCTTATTTCTTGTCCAAATTTAAGATGTTTACAAAGCAACTGAGAACGCCATAGTTGGATAAAATACATTTTAGTCTTTAAACATCCAGTCTGCTTCTTTAGCACTATAGGAGATCTCTATGGAATATGTTCTCAGTGCAACACATATTTTTATTTCTTTTTTGTTTATTTTTATACTAGTTTATTTACAAAATTAAAATACAAATTAGAACAAATTCTTTCAATTTCCCTCACCCCCATCAAATTGTACAACCCAATGATTAGTCCCCCCTCCCCCCTGAACATCCACATCCTTCAGTTTCTTAATTGCTGCTACTGTGTCTGTTGATTGGGGATCCAAATAAAATTATGCAAGTTCAGTGGTAGACATTTCTGCCCTTTGACTGTTGCTTTATTTTCCCCCAGTTGAACAATTTCGATAATGCATAATCTAGGTACCTAAAAAGGCAAAGGAACAATGTCACTGACCTCATAGCTTGGCAATGTATGGAGTTTGGTCTGGCACATGTTTTAATTATAGGAGAGAAGTTAGTGTTTTCTTCAAACATCTTTGGGACTTGACATTATCAAAAAAAATGCAAGAATTTTGAAGACAAAATTGTCTTTGAGTTGGTTTGAAGTACATTACTTGTAACTTTATACATAAAACAAAATAGCAAGGAACTGGCTTGCTGTCTGTGGTTCATTTTAAATCTATCAACACTTTTTTTTGGTGGGAAGGAAGAGGAGGAATATTTTCAAAGAGATACCTAAAATGTTTCTAATTTACAAAAGGAATGAGAAGTTTTCTATATTATATATAAAATTTAAGTGTTAAAATGAATAACATAATGCATTAAATATACTTATGATATGTAACTTGCTACTGGTAAATTTTTCATTTAAATTTGTTTTTACATGATTATAGAATAATGCAATCAAATAACTTAATAGACTCGACAGCACATAACAACAACAACATTACTGCAGAGCTACAGAGTGAACGTTGGGAAAAAAGGAATGATTCACTCACTCTTTGTCATCTGGTTGAAATGAACTCATAGCTGACACTCCACTTGATTTCAGAGACTGTCAATGCAGGAGAGAAGATTGCCATTTTTCTTTTACACATCCTATAAAAGAATCAAAAGAAGAAAGAGAGATGAATTTGGATTAGCAGCACAAGGACTATTATTATTGTCATTATGTTACTTTGAGTGGAAACAGACTCATAACTGACCCCTCAATGGATATTCATAAGATGTGAGTTTCACAAGAGGAGATTGCTGTCTTTCTTCTCCAGAGCAGCTAATGAATCTAAAAAGCTTCTCTGTGGGTTGGCAGTACACCTTTTGTTGGTAAAATAAGACCTATATGATATAGAAAAGATCAACAAGGCAACAGATCACATTTGAGAATTTTGCCCACTCGACGGCACATAACAACAACAAATGATTTATTTATTAAAAATTCATTTATTTATTACAAATACTATTTTTTTCAAATGTATAAACTGATTATACATACAGACCTTACTGAGTAGAATACACAAGAATCAAAGTAATAGCATATGTGGAAAGAGACTATGGAAAAGCTCAATATCATCAGTGGGAACAAAGTCAAGGACTGATAATTGACTAGAGTATCAATTGCTCATATCAAAGTCCATGGTGAAGCTAAAGAAAATTCTCATAACTCAATGAGAGCCAAAATATGACCATGAGTATATACCACCTGCATTTAAAATTTATTTAAGAATATAGTTGATTTATTGAACAGTAACGACCTGAAACTAGACAAGCTGTGAGACAATGTCATGGAAATAATATATGACAAAAAAGACAAGAAAGAGGGGAGACAGTTAATGGATACATCTTGAAACTTGATCTAGATCATAGAGAAACAAATGGAAGAAATAATACAGAACTAAATGGACGATTTCAAAGGATTCAAGAAGATAAAGCAAAGTTCCATAATAAAATGTGGAAAGATCTAGAGTTATATGTGAAATGGAAGAACAAGTTTGGCTTTTTATCAAGCTGAAAAAAAAGACCCTGAAGAAAAGAAATCAAGAATTGAGTTGCCATACTGAAGGATTCTATGGACAAAATATTAAATAATGAAAGAAGAAAGTAGTAAATATAGAAGGAATAGAGAGAGTCACTGTACCAAAATAATCAGCTAATGTTAAACCATTACAGGAAAAAGCATATGATCAAGATCCAATTGTTCTTTAATGACACCAAATCATTGGTTAAAAGAAAGCAAAGCAAACTAGAAAAATGTAAAAAAAGGGTATCAGGATTTGATGGAATACAGATGGAGATATTCTAACAAATTTTACAGAACTAGATGTGCTTATTCCTCAATGCCAGGAAATTTGGAGGATAACTACCTGGACAACTGACGGGAAGATATTAATATTTGTTTCCTTTCCAAAGAAAAGTGATCCCAGTAAAAATTATAGAGGAGTGCCATTGAAATCACACACAAGTAAAATCTTGCTGGTGATTATTCAGAAATAACTGGAGCAGTATATCAACTTGGATTTCTAGTAAAAATTACTGGAGGAGTATAAAGAACATGAAATATTATTGCTCTTATCATATGGATCTTGGCTGAAATTAAAAAAAAATCCAAAAATATTTTCACCTGAGTAATTTTGAAGACTAAGCTGCTGATTGAACAAAGCAAGGGGATACTGTGTTATTTAACATTAGGAAAGGTGTGTGTAAGGCTTGTATCTTTTATTCATACCTGTCTCTCTGGAGACTAAAGTGCGTCTGATACAGGCCATGGTCTTTGCAATCACTTGTTATGCATCAGAGAGTTGGACAATGACCAAAGAAGACAGAAGGAGAATTGATGCCTTTGAGCTGTGGTGGTGGAGAAGAGTATTGAGAATACCATGGACTGCTAGGAAAACAAACAGATTTGTCCTGGAAAGGGTTAAACCAGGCGGCTCCTTGGAGGCAAGGATTCTGAGGCTTCGCCTAATATATTTTGGACATGTTGTGAGAAGAGACCGGTCCTTGGAGAAGGACATTATGCTTGGGAGGGTGGAGGGACAGCTCAGGAGGGGAAGGCCCTCTATGAGGTGGATAGATTCAGTGACTGGGGTAATCGGGATGGGAGTGTCAGAGACAGTGCGATTGGCACAGGACAGAGCAGAGTTTAGGGCTGTTGTACATAGGGTCGCTATGAGTCGCAAGTGACTCAACGGCACATAACAACAACAACATTTAGTCTGTACACAAAGTAAATAATTTAAGAAACTGTACACTATGAAGGATAATGTGAGATCAGGATCAAAGGATAACTCACCAACCTCCATTAAGCAAATGATACAGCCTTGCTTGAGAAAAATGAGGAGGATTTGCAGTGCTTTCTGCAGAAGATCACACTACAGCCTTCAATACGGATGCGTCTCAACATCAAAAAAACAAAAATTCTAACCACTGTACTAATAAAAAACCTCGTGATAGGTGGGAAAAAGGTTGGAGTTGTCAATTATTTCATCTTGCTTGGATCTACAGGCAATGCTTTTGGCATCAATAGTCAGAAGATCAGGAGACATATTGAGCAAATCTGCTCTCAAGCAAGGACTTCTCAAAATTAATGAGTAATGATGTCAGTTTGAAGGCTAATGTGTGTTTGATTCTGGTGATGATCTTTTCAATCATGTGCTATGCATTTGAGATCTAGGCAGTGAATTAGGATGACAGAAGAATAATTAATGATTTTAAGTTGTGGTGTTGGCGAAGAGTGCTACATATTCCATGGACTGCCAAAAGGACAAAGAGAGAACTTGAAGCCAGAATGTTCCCTGGAGGCAAAGATGACAAAGTTTTGTCCCACACAAATTGGACATGTTGTTAGGATAGTAACATCATACTTGGAAAAGTGAAGGGTCAGCAAAAGAGAGTCAGACTCTGAATTGACACAGTGAATGCAATAAGAGCCACAAGTTTGTGTGAGATGTTGAGGATAGCATTGAATAGGACAGGGTTCAGATTGGTTATTCATAGGGGCATGTGAGTTGCACTCAACTTAAAGCCACTTAAAAACTATGTTAACATACAATTGACCATTGATATTTTAGTGACCTTACTTGTATGTGAAATTATTACAAAGAATAAGGAATATGTGTCGTCATTGTTGTTGTTACATGCCGTCAAGTCGCCTGTAACTCATAGTGATTCTATCTATGTACAACAGCTCTGACACCTTTCTTGTCCTGAGCCAGTCTCACTGACTCTTACACACCAATCTCAATTACCCAATTACTGTATCAATCCCTCTCATGCAGAGTCCTCCTCTCCTGCATGGTCCCTTCACCCTTCTGAGCATGATGTGCGTCTCCAAGAACTGGCCCCTCTGGCCCATGCCAAAGAATGTGAGATGGAGCTTCAAAATCCTAACTTCCAAGGAGAAACTTGGTTTCATCCTCTATAAGACAGCTTATTTATTTTCCTGGTGGTCCATGGTATGTTTAAGACTCTTCTTCGACACCACAATTTGAAGACATCAATCCTTCTTCTGTCATCTTTAGTCTTCCCAGGTCTCTGATGTATAGCAAGCAATTGAAAAGACTATGGCCTGGATCAGGGGCACCTTAGTCTCTAGACTAACATTGCTGATTTATATTTAAGAAATATATAAGAACTGAAAACTCTGAATTGTGATGTTGGCGGATACCATGATTTTAAAGAAAACAGACAATTCTGTCTTGGCAGCCATCAGTCAGAATGCTCTTTGGAAATAAGAATGATCTCACATTTCCCCCCCCTTACATACTTTAAACTTGTCATCAGGACAAAAAAGGTCCTGAAGAAAGACATCATGCTTGGTAAAGGAGGTTCACTGAAAGAGAAGACCCTCAATGAAATAGATTGACAATCAAGGGAACAGTCAATTTATACATAGCAGTAATTGTGAAGATGACATGTAATTGGGCATTCTTTTACTCTACTGTTTGTAGTCAAAGTTATTCTATGAGTCAAAGTTGGCTGAATAGAATCTAATGAAAGGATTATAGATTTACATAGATTTGTAAGAAATAATGAAGAGGTACCTATGTAGTGTGAAACTAGTTTACTAAAATCGCTATCATCTTATAAAACTGTAGAATAAGAGTGATGCACACCAGAGCAAACAGGACAGATGGAATCTGAGTAAGAACTATTATTAAAATAATCAGTTTGGGAGCTTCAGCAGAGAATAGCAACCCTAGGTGGGGAGCAGCAAGCCTCCATGGGAGCAGCGACCCTCTGCAGTGAGCCTTGGCTTGGAATGGCGAGCCTTGGTGGAGAGGAGAAAGCCTCGGTGGGGAGCAGCATACCTGGTGGGAGTAGTGGGACTTGGCAGTGAGCAGAAAGCCCTGGTGGGACCCACCTGCCAGGAGCAAGCAAAACAGCAGGAATCTGAGTGACATACTTGGGGGTGGGGCTTACTGTTGATTGATGGATGACATGGGACCCCTTCACCTTAAGCAAGAGGGAGTGAGCCAGGTGGAACTCGACTGAGGTGGTAGAACCAGTTCTCAAAGGGAAAACCAAGGCTTCCTGGTTTTCCATTCGGGTCCCCATGCATGCTTTCCATGTGTATGTGTGTTTGCAACCCCAAAATCCCCATGTAAGTCTGTACATGCACCCACCCTATGTACATCCATGGACACACCTGCTCAAACCTCTTCTGGCATGGTAACTTCAGATAAAGAACCGGCTATTACCTCAGGCATGAAACACTCTACCTCAGCAATGTCATGAAAGAAGCAGGCTACCTCTTAGCCTACAAAAGCCCAAATTAGGAAATCACTCCCAAAAGTGACACAATGTCAATAAATTTCCTGAACCCAGAAAGTCTGATGGAACTTTCTTACAAAGAATTTAAAGCAAAATGATTGAATATTTTCAATGGGTGAAAGACAAACATAAAGAATTACAGGATACTGCAAGCAAAAACCAGGAGGCGCTCAGAAAAATGCTCCAAAACAATACAGATTAAAACAAAACAAACAAACAAACAACCACAAACAATTCCCTCCCCCAAGACATTAGGGGCTCTGGAAAAATAAGAAACCACAATCCAAAATATGAGGGTCAATGTCACCCCTAATCTGCTAGAGCAAAAAGGAAGAAAAAAAAATAAGAAAACAGAAGAATAATGTGGAAAACCATCAAGAGAAATAACATGCACATCATCGGAATCCCAGAATAGGAAGAAACGAGTAAAGGCACCAAAAAAGTAGTGGAAGAATTACTACAAGAAAAATTCCCAGGTATAATGAAGAATGAGAAAAATACATATTCAAGAAGGAGAGTGAACACCATATAGAATAGATCCAAAAAGAAAAATGCCCAGGCATATCATAGTAAAATTTGCCAGAACCAAAAGTAAGAAGACAATTCTGTAAGCAGCTAGGGTGAAACAAAGAGTAACCTATAAGGGATAGCAGATAAGATTAAGTGCCAGTTTCTCAGTAGGAACCATGCAAGCAAGAATACAGTGAAATGACATATATAGAATACTCAAAGAACACAACTGTTAACTAAGAATACTGTACTCAGCATTATTGCCCATCAAATATGAAGGAGAGATCACAATAATCCCAGGAAAACAAAAAAACAGAACCTAAGGGAGTTTGTAAAAACAAGAACAGCATAGCAGCAATCACTGAGAGACATCCTTCTTACAGAGGTGCCACAGAAAAATGGATGGACCAAAGTAACTAGTAATTATACCAAAAAAGAACTCAACAAAATGATAGCAATAAAGCCTTGCCTCTCAATAATCACACTGAATGTGAATGGTTTAAATGGACCACTGAAAAGAAAAAGAATAAAAGATTGGATTAAAAAAACCTTAAATCCATCAATATGCTGTCTACAAGAGACACACCTGAAAAATGAAGATAAAGAAAGACTAAAAATAAAAGGGTGGGAAAAAATATACCAAGAAAATGGCAATCAGAAAAGAGCTAGGTTAGCAATATTAATCTATGATAAAATATATTTCAATGCAAAATGCATTACAACTGACAAGGAAGGTCACTACATAATGCTTAAAAGATCAATAGAACAAGAGGACATAACAATGATAAATATCTATGCACCAAATGAAAAACCTGAAAAATATATTTTAAAAAATTAACAAAACTGAAAAAAGGAAATAGACAACACTACTACAGTAGCTAACGACTTCAAAATATCACTCTCATGAAAAGATAGAACTACCAGAAAGAAACTCAAAAAAGATGCTGAATAATTTAACCACACAATAAATCAACTTTATCTCATAGATATTTATAGGCTAATGCACAAAAAAAAAAAAAAAGCACAGTGCACCTTCTCCAAAGTCCATAAAACATTCTCCAAAATAGATCACAATTTAGTCACAAGGCAAGCATCAATAAATTAAAAAGTATAGAAATAATACAAAGCATCTTCTCCCACCACAATGATATAAAATTCAAAATTAATAACAAGGTGATGAAGAAGAGAAAAAAAAACCACACCATACATTTTAAAGATTAACACTTGCTTGAACATAAGTGAGTACTAAAAAAAAAAAACAAATTAAAAATGACACTAAAAAGTTTCTTAAAACAAATGACAATGAGCACAGCACTTACCAAAACCTCTATGAAACAGCAAAAGCAGTAAACAGAGATCAATTTATAGCAATAAGCAAACACATAAAAATCAGGAAAAAGTGAACATTTACTCTCTAACTCAACATTTCCAACTAATTGAAAAATAAAGCAAGAAAATCTGACATCCTCTTAAAAAAACTGAATACACCATCCCCTTTTTCTTATGAATCAGGGTGAAGTCTCTCTCAGGTAGGAGTGATAGGGAATGGCAAAGGACACACTGACAAAGGAGATTAAACAGAACTGGTTTTGATACACACTGTGGAAATGGAACAATTAAAACAGACTTTGAAAGGGGGGGAAAAAAGAATGAACTGGGGGGGGGTGGGTAGAGAAAACAGTGCAACAATGAATGAATGGAAATCCAAAATCTCTGTAACTGTTCGTTAAAATTAATAATATTTAATTAAAAATATAAAAAATATTAGAGCAGAAATAAATGAAATAAAAAACAATTGAAACCATCAATAAAACTAGGAGTTTGTTCTTTGAAAAGGTCAATAAAATTGACAAAACACTAGCAAAATTAACAAAGAAAAAAGCACACAAAAAAATCCAAATAAAAGATGAAATGGGCAATGTCACAACAGAACAAACTGAAATAAAAAGATTAACATTGGAATATTATGAAAAAGTATACTCTGACAAATAAGAAAACTTAGAGGAGATGGACAAATACTTAGAAATTTACAACATACTTAAACACCAACTGAAATTGAACACCTGAACAGACCCATTACAAAAGAAGAAATAAAAAAGTTACTAAAACAATTTCCAGCCAAAAAAAAGCCCTGAGCCAGATGGTTTTACAAGTCAATTTTCTCATATATTCAGAAAAGAACTGTCACCAATTCTACATAAACTATTTCAGAAAATAGAAATAGATGGAATTCTCCTAGACTCATTCTATGAAGCATACGTATCCTTGATACCAAACCCAGGTAAGGACACCACCAAAATAGAAAACTATAGGCCAATATCCTGAATAAAATCCTGCCTAATAGAATCCAATGATACGTTAAAAAAAATAAATAATTCACCATGACCAAGTGGGATTCGTAACAGGCATGCAAGGACAGTTCAACATAAGAAAAAAAAATCCATGTGCTTCATCACATACACAAAGCCAAGAACAAGAACCACATGATCCTATTAATTGATGCAGAAAAGGCCTTTGACAAAATCCAACACCTTTTTTGATTAAAACACTCAATAAAATAGGATTAGAGGGGAATTTCTGTAATTCTAGAACATAGTAAAAAGTCTATATGAAAATGCAAACACAAGAGCCAACATTTTTCTCAATGGAGAGACATTGAAGACATTCCCTTTGTGAACAGGAAATAGGCATGAATGTCCACTATTACTTATCCTCTTCAATATTGTATTGGAAGCCTTAATGATAGTCATAAGACAAGAGAAGAAAATTACAGATATCCAAATTGTAAAGAGGAGGTAAAATGATCTCTATATGCAGATGATATGATAGTATACCTAGAAAGCCCTAAACACTGAGCAAAAAAACTACTGGATATAGTTGACCAATTTAGCAAAGCGGCAGAATACAAGATCAACATACAAAAATCAATTGGATTTCTCAAGAGTGACAAAGAGAATACAGAGCTGGAGCTAAGGAAAACAATACCCTTCACAATAGCTAATCACAAGATTAAATACTTGTGAATAAATCTAACCAGAAGCACAAAAGACCTATTCAAAGAAAATTACCAAACATTACCACAAGAAACAAAAAGAGAATTGGAGAAATGGAAGAATATACCTTGCTCATGGAAAGGAAGACTCAATATTGTGAAAATGGCAATACTACCAAAGGCAGTTTACACATTCAGTGCAATTCCAATACAAATATCAATTCCATTTTTCAAGGAGATAGAGAAGGCAATTTCCAATTTCATTTAGAATAGAAAGAAGTCCTGAATAAGCAAAGCACTCCTTAAAAATAGAAACAAGGTAGGAGGCATCTCGCTCCCTAATTTCAGATCCTACTACATTGCTTTGGTGGTCAAGACAGTGTGGTACTGGTACAATGATAGACACATAGATCAATGGAATAGAATTGAGAACCTTGAAATCAGACCATCTGCTTATGGTCAACTGATTTTTCACAAGGAAATTAAATCAGTTAAGTGAGGAAAGACAGCCTTTTTAATAAATGGTGTTGGCAAAATTGGAAAACTATGTGTAGAAAACACCAGCAAAATCCACACCTCACTCCGTACACAAAAAACAACTCAAAGTGGATCAAGGACCTAGCACTAAAACCAAGGACTATAAACTTCATTAGAGAAAAGCCTGGAAGAACTCTAAAAGCCCTCAACTCAGGAATCCACAACATAAACAGTCTTCAAAACATCCTGAAACACCTACAACCAGGAGAGGATAAACTAAACGAATGGGACCTTCTAAGAATCAAATCCCTATTCACATCCATAAATTCCTTCAATACGGTAAAAAGGGAAGCCACAGACTACCAATTAACATATTTCAACAAACAGACGCTACCCTGGACATACTCACTAATTTGTACCAAGAAATCTGGAAGACAGCCAGTGGGTCAATTGACTGGAATGGATCGATATTTGTTACCATTCCAAAGAAAGGTGACCCAAGAAAGTGCCGAAATTACCGAATAATATCATTAATATTACCTGAAAGCAAGATTCTGCTGAAAATGATCCAAAAACAACAGGAACAACATGTCAACAGAGAACTGCCATATGTGCAGCCTTGGATTTAGAGGAGGTGGTACTAGGGATATTATAGCTAATGTTAAATGGATCTTGGCAGAAAGCAGAGAGTACCAGAAGAATGTCTATCTGTGTTTCTTTGATTATGCAAAGGCTTTTGACTGTGTGGATCACAAAAAACTGTGGCAGATTCTGATAAGAATGGAAATCCCAGAACATTTCATTATGTTTATGTGAAACCTTCCTGGAGATGGTGAAGCCAGTCTCCTCCCTGGAGGCAAGGATTCTGAAGCTTTGTCTGATATACTTTGGACATGTTACATGGCAGGAACAGTGCTTGGAGAGGGACATCATGCTTTGGAGGGTGGAGGGACAGTGCAGGAGAGGAAGACCTTAGATGAAATGGATTTATTCAGTCACAAGGGTAATGGGGATAGGTGTGTCAGAGACAATAAGATTGGCAAGAGATAGAGTAGGATTTAGGTCTTTTGAACATAGGGTGGCTATTAGTCATAGGTGACTCAATGGCACATAACAACAACATAAACACACACACATATATACACATATATATATTTCTATACATGGTAAAAAGAACTTAAGTTTGAAATAGGTTTTAAATCTTACTTCCTTTCACCAAGTGGAATAATACAAATTTAGCCTGGTACTCTTTGCAGATTTATGACAAACCAGGGCATTCACTTTCATTTCTTATACTGTAAGAAGTGTTTATAGCAAAGCTGACTATAATGTCTCAAAAAAAGTCATTGAAGTTTAAATTTATGCACAGGTCTATCCCATAAAACTGGAGTGATACCCAAACACATTCAGTCATACTGCTAAATCAACCAATATTACGAATTAATTGTGATCCTGTTGGAAGATTTATAGTTCTAATTCAACATTCATTAAATCACCATTTCACTGGCTACAGAGTAAGTGCAGATATGCCTTACAATCTACCAACTAATGGGATTTAAAATATTATTACATATCAATCTGAATGTGAAATATACTGCATAAAACTTGGTAAGCTATACTGTGGAATATTTTTAGTGAACAAAGACACAGGTACACTTTCTTTTACCCATAGTTCATGTGTAAAATCATTACCCAAAGCAAATATTTTAAAATGTTACCCTATTCCACCAAATGGGAATCCTTACTTGTTTTTGTGTTGACTTTATTGCAGTAACAGTATTTACATTTTCCCTTTTTATTTCTCAGTGGTAGTTTCTTATGTGAAATGGATGCAATAAGAATGTTTCATTATGGTAATTTCTTTGTTTTTATAAGATATCATCCAGACTATTCCTGCTAATAACCATCTTATGTACAAAAGAATGAAATATTGCTTGATCCTGTAAAAAAAAAAGCCATGTTTAACTAAATTTAGTATAAAAAGCTGCACTGCAATCCCGAAGGCAAGCGGTTCAAGGCCACTAGTTGTTCTGTGTGAAAAGGATGGGAAATCTCCTTCTGTGTGTGATTAACTACCTCTGAAAATCTGCCAAAGGGCCAGCTATGATTTGGTTCCAACTTGATGGTAAACAAAACCAACAACATTTTTATAATTAAAATTTTGTATTGTGATCCAAGATGCTTCTATAAATTGCAGAATTATTACAAAACAGTACAAATAATTTTTAAAAGAGTGTGAATATTAATGTTTTCTTAGTGACAGACTTTGTGACAAATGCTTTGCAAACATGAAACTATTAAATTTACTCACACTACCTACAGAGTAAGGATCATTATAACCATTTTAGAAAACAAAATAAGGTGACTTAGAATGTTTAAATGATTTACCAAAAAGAAAATCAACTAATGACTTAAGAACTCCATATATAACTCCTTGTTTACTTCAAACGGTGTAAGATCTTATATCTGTACAAGGAAGAAAAAAGATCTCCAACTCATTTTCTGGCATATAGTAGTCGTGGATAAAAGAAAAGGGCTTCTCTTTCTACCTGATCTAATATAGTGATTTAATATTGCTATGTGCCATCAAGTCACTTGCAACTCATAGCCACCTTATGTACAAGAACCCTAAATCTTGCTCTATCCTGGGCTAATCTCACTGTCTCAAACATACCTACCCCCAAAACACCAGTCACTGAATCAGTCCACCTCATAGAGGGTCTTCCTCTCCTGTGCTGTCCCTCCACCCTGCAAAGCATGATGTCCTTCTCTAACGACAGGTCCTTTCTTGCAACATGTCCAAGATATGTCAGATGAAGCTTCAGAATATTTGCCTCCAAGGAGCAGCCTGGTTTAACCCTCTCTGGGATGAACCTGTTCGTTTCCTTAGCAGTTCATGGTATATTCAATACTCTTCTCCAACACCACAGCTCAAAGGCATCAATTCTCCTATCCTCCTTGGTCATTGTCCAACTCTCTGATGCATAGCAAGTGATTGCAAAGACCAAAGCTTGTATCAGGTGCACCTTAGTTTCTGGAGTGACACCATTGCGCTTCAGTACTTTAGAGAAGTCGCTAACAGCAGACTTTCCATTGAAATACATTTTTTAATTTTCTGGTGGCTGGTGCCAAGAGTGTTGACAGTGGAGCCAAGCAAACTAAAGCTGTGAACAATCTCGATCTCTTCAACATCCATCCTGATGCTGCCAAGTGGCCTAGTGGTGAGAATCTTTGTCTTCTTGACATTGAGCCTCAATCGATATTGAAGGCTGTAGTCCTTGATATTCTTCAGCAAGAGCTTCCATTTTAACAAGCAGGGTTGTGTCATCTGAATAATGCAGATTGTTGATGAATCTTCCACTAATCCTGATGAAACATTTCTCCTCATAGAGCCCAACCTCCTAGATAATCTGTTCTGCATACACATTGAAAAGTTATGGGAGGTGGGGAAAGGTATGTAGATAGGACACATGCCTGGTGTATGCTCTTCCCAACTCTGAACTATGCAATGTTTTCTTGCTCCTTTCTGATGACTGCCTCCTGGTCCAAGTATAGGTTTCACATTAGCATGATCAAGTGTTCTGGGATTCTCACTCTCCTCAGAGTCAACCAGTTTCTTATGATCCACACAATCAAACACCTTAGCATAATCAATGAAACCCAGATAGACATTCTTCTGGTATTCTCTGCTTTCAGCCAAGATCCATCTAACATTAGCTACAATATCCCTAGCACCATGACCCCTTCTAAAGCCAGCCTGCACATCTGGCAATTCTCTGTTGGTGGGTTGTTCCACTCATTTTTTGGACAATCTTAAGCAAAATCTTGCTTGCATGTGATATCAATGATAATGTTCGAGAATTTCCACACTCTATTAGGCCACCTTTCTTTGAATTGAGAGCAAATATATATCTCTTCCAGTCAGTTGGCCAAGTGGTTATCCCCCAGATTTCTTTTTTTTCTTCTTTTTTTTCTTTTAAATTAAATATTATTAATTTAATGAACATTTACAGAGATTTTGGGTTTTCATTCATTCATTCAGTGTTTTCTCCAAGCTCATCCACAGTTTGTTCTTATTCCCCCCCCCATATCTGTTTTAATTGTCCAATTGCCACAGTGCTTGTCAAAG
>NW_006399917.1:5966714-5968473 GCF_000299155.1 Elephantulus edwardii
GATGATATCTCATAGTTGTTTTAATTTGCATCTCTCTTAGGGCAAGGGATTTTGAGCATTTCTTCATGTGCTGAGCCACATCTAGGGCAGCATCTGTTAATTTAAATATGTTAATTGGTATATGACCAATTCCTAGGGCTTTATTTTTTGACAATTCCTTCAAAGTAGCTTGAAATTCTTTCTTCCATAGGCTCTTGCTCAAATGTTATTTCATTAAATTCTTATGTGTCTGTCAATCCTTTTGGTACAATTATTCTGTGTACTCTTTCCATCTTCTTTTAATGCTTCCTGAATCATTTAATATTCTACCCAAAGCATCCTTAAGTACAGCAACTCGAGGTTTGAATTTGTTAAGTTCCTTGAGCTTAAGAAATGCTGAGCAAGTTCAGCCCTTTTGATTTTCTGACTCCAGCTCCTTGCACGTTTCACTGTAATATTTTACTTTGTCTCCCCACGTTGCCTTTTGAAATCATCTGTTCTGCTCTTTAATATCCTGAATTCTTCCCTGTGCTTTGACTTCTCTGCACTCTAGCGCAATATTCAGAATTTCTCATGACATCCATTTTGGTATTTTCTTCCTCCTCTGTCTTTGTAATGACCATCTACACTCTTCCTGGATGACACTTTTGATATTCTCCCACAACTCATCTGGTCTTCGCTCATTGATGTTCCACAATCAGCAGCTGGCCTGGTTTTCACAGCTGATACTGAGCTTCTCCAGTGGTTCTTTCCACAGATGTGATCAATCTGATTCCTATCCATACCATTAGGCGAAATCTATGTGTATAACCTGCATTTATGTTTCTAATAAAACGTATTTGCAATGAATAATTCGTTGATTGTACAAAATTCAATCATCCTATCTCCAGTTTCTTTTCTGTCACCGAATCCACATTTACAAACTGCTGATCCATCTTTTCTTTGCCCAACTTTTGCATTCCAGTCATCCATTATTATTAATACATCTTGATTGTATGTTCAATAGATCTCTGACTGTAAAAGTTGGTAGAAATCTTCTATTTCCTCTTCTTTGGCTCTGGTTGTTGGCACATATATCTGAATCATAGTGATATTCACCAAAAAGCTGAAACATTTTTTGCATCATTTTTTATATAAACTCTTTTAATTGTGGTTTTTACAAAAGTTTACAGAAAAGTTGGATTTTCATTCATTCATTGTTACATATTTCGCCCCTCTCCCTCCATCCCTCCTCCACCACTTCACTTTCTTTTTAAAAAAATATTAATTTATTGATGCTCGATTACGTATCTCCTCTCACTCCCTCCACCAGTCCTCATTGTAATGTACTTTATATTCTGGACTCTTGTCATATGTATAATGCTGTATGTATATATTCTTTTTTACTTAATCTGTTCCAATGGAATGTTCATTATCTGTCCACACTTATCCTATTTTGCTCTCAGCCCCCCTTAGCAGTTCTGCTTTATAACAGGGTTGCTATGCAGTATTTATTTGTTCCTTTGTGACTGTGATATTTCACTTAGCATAATGTCCTCCAGGGTCATACATGTTGTGTAATGTTTTACAAGTTCAGTTTTTTTCAGCGTTGTGTGGTATTCTATCTCTTTTGCCATCTGTTTTAGTATTTGTTTTGTTTCTTGGTTTGTTAATGACCTTTAATTTTATTTATAATGCCTTTGTTGTTATCCCACCATTCATCTGATCACTGGTCATTGGTATTAAAAGTTGTTGTCATTGCTATGTGCCCTCGAGTTGCTTGCGACTCATAGCAACCCTA
>NW_006399917.1:5970058-6001107 GCF_000299155.1 Elephantulus edwardii
GGGAGTGTCAGAGACAGTGCGATTGGCACAGGACAGAGCAGAGTTTAGGGCTGTTGTACATAGGGTCGCTATGAGTCACAAGCGACTCGACGGCATATAACAAAACAACAATAACTGATTATTATTATAATGTTGTATGTTCACTCAAGTTCAGACTATAAAATCTGATAAAAATTTCTAATATCTTCATCTTTAACTTTCATGTTTGAGGAGTATATTTGAATAAAAGCCACATTAATGGGTCTTCCTTGTTTGTATATGGATAGTATACTATCACTACTGGCATTATAATTCAGGATAGATCTTGAAATATTGTTTTTGGCAATGAACATGATATGACTCCTCTTTATTAATGGATATTTGCAACTGTTTCTCTTCATTTTTTATCATCTCACACCCATGACATTAAAGCAGCTCTACTTTGAGGAGACAGTCCTTCTCTACTTGTATTTGTTTTGGGGTTTTATTTATATAATTAACTTCATTTACATTATATTTCATTCATGTATATTGTGGAGTTTTCCTCCCATACAATCATTTTACTAATAACTACATTCATGAAAGTGTATAAGTAGCTAATTCATGTCTTTTCCCCTAATACCTCTCCTTCAGATAATGAATTTCTGATTTGTCCATTGAGCAGAGTTCAGAACTATTGTACATTCGGTTGATATGAGTGGCAGGTGACTTGATGGCACATAACAAGCATAGCAGCTCTCTGAGGGAACAGAACAAGGATATTCCTTTTGCTGAAGAATCCTCTGTTAGACTTGGCAAATTTTGAACATCTGCATCCACAAGCAAATTCTAGTACAAAGAAAGCCGTAGGGTTGCAGCAATCAATCAACCCTAGTTCACAACACCAATCACCTTCTATTCATCTGGCTGGGTTCTGGTCAACTCATTTCCAGCCATCTGTGGCTAGGTTCAAAGGGGCATCAGCTGTAAGCTCAGGAGTCCACACTTCTCTCTGTACTCCAGACTTGTGGGACTTCCTCACTCAGCCCTCGCCCCCAAACAGGGCCAAGTCAACAATAGCGGGATCTTCACAACTCTTTGGTCCTCAAGCCAACAGCCCTTTCCTGTTCATACACATATCTGTGCATGCTAGGTAGACAGCATTGAGGAACACGTCCAAGCCTCTCCTGATTTCCCACTGTGGTATTTCTCCAAACTTCCAGTCATGTGTATCCAGGTGATAACTAAGAGTGAACATACTACATTCTCAAGTTTTGAAAGTGGAACATGAAGAAACTGTCTTTACAAAACTGGAACAAGCTCTTTGGCTTCTGAGACAGAGTAAAGTTGGTATCTTAAGTGGAGACCAACTAAATAATATGTTATTTGTTACAACATATAAATGTGTTATGGCTACATTACATAAATTTGGGAGTGTCGTCTGATCTCAGAGTTCATCTTTCTGGTCAATATTAGACAAACTTCTATTGCTACTCATAACTTTTACAAAGGTCTGTTATTTCAGAATTAGGTGACCAAATCTGCTTCCTGATCTTTCTTTGTTTATGTAGTTTTTTTGTTTTATTTTTATCTGAAACCAGACCACCAGGAAGGCCCTATTTGTATTTGTCATGCCAGTTGGACGGCTGTTAGGATAATAGCATATAAAAGTCACCACAGTATGACAAATCAATAAACAAGTGGAATATTTTATTAAAATTTCATTCCTTCAAAAGTATTAGCAAAAAGCTTATAAACAACATACACACATTGAAAATAAGAAAATTGCCCAACCAGAGCTATGAAAGTCCCATGTATTCTCTGCGGGAACAATTAGAGTTGGTTTGAAATTAGCAGGAATGGAAATTTAGTTAGATATGCAGAAGAATGTTACAGGCTCAGCAAGGAAGAAGCCTAGCATGGTTTTTATATCTACGAGTGAAATTAAATTTAGACTGAAGGGCAAGAATCAACTACTGCCCACCACTTTATGAACCTAATTCTAGCAGCATGCAGAAGCATCGAGATAACCACTCTGCTGAGAAGAGGGCATTGTCAGCAGAGGAGAGAAATTAATTGCCCAAGAAAATGGCCAAAAAGAGAAAGAGTGAGTGCTGAAAGCAGCTGTGAGTTTCTGAAGACAAGAATATCCACATGTCAGAGAACCCAATCACTTCACTGAAGCTGTAGCTTTAGTTTCTGCAGAGTCCCTTGGTGGTGCAAATGGATAGATAACAAGCTTGGCTTTAAATTACAATGACAACTAGAACTGCTCCATTTCTGTAGAATTTATCTCTTTCATTCAAGTGCCATGCCATTACTTTACTGCTGACTGTAACCATCTCTCCCTAAGATTGGTGTAATAACCTTTGACTAGTCTCCCTACTTCAAATGTGTGGCTCTCTAGGGGTTGATGTTCAACAGTATTTTCTAAAATAGACAAACCATCTCATGCATGCTTAGGTTTCATCTGTCATTCTTATATTTTTTAGTAGACCTTTCATATATTCTTTATGTTTAGAAATACAATCCTTTGTCACACTCAATCTTTGGCTTAACTTCAAAATATAAAGTTAAAAAAGAAGTTAAAATCACCTAAGTAAAGGACTAGGATTTTTACCAAGTTAGCTTTCCTGCCTCTTCCATGCCTAACTCTAGCATCCTTATAATTAATAGTTGTTATTGTTGTTGATTGCTGTCAAGTTGAGCGTTACTCGTAGTGACCCTATGAACAAAAGACCTGAAGCCTTTTATAACTATCAACATTTATCAAAGTTCATAAAGTTTCCGGACAGATGTTTAGGAAGTGGATGCCGCTCCTGCTTCTGAAGAACATGAGGGAGCACTAGTGGTGTAATCCATTGGGAGTGGGACATCTCTGAGTTTTAATCCACCAGGAACTCCACAGAAGAAAGATGAGAAATCTCCTCCAATGTGATGTAAAGCCTCCAAAAGCCCATAGGAGGTCAGCTCTGAGGTGGTTCTGACTCGGTGGCAATGATTTTGAGTATGTGTTTGAAAGAACACGAGTCTTTAAAGACACATAATTTTTAGTATCATTTTTTGTAATCTGCAAGAAAATGTCCAACGGTTTTAGTAAGAGATCAAGTTTCATTCATTAGATATTTATAGACATGCTTTCAATTCACTTTTAACACATTCATCACTTCAAATAACTCCAAACCTTTTTGAAAATTCCATTTACATTTTGACCACTGTGGTTTTGCACATGCTGGTCCCACTACATAGAATGTAACCTTATTCATCACCTATTGCTATCTCATTATATTACATTTCACATTTATGGCAGCGGGGGGGGGGCGAAATCTACAACTCATTAGTGTTCAAGGCCTCAAAAGGATAGACTCAAGGTCAAATTTTGGTTCCCGTGGATTTCATTTCATTTTCTTCAGCTTCAGCTTGAACTTGGATAAATAATTGGTGGTCTGTTCCATAATCAGCACCAGATAGTCTAGTTTTCACTGCTAATATTGAGCTTCTCCAGTGATTCTTCCCACAGATGTAATTGATCGAATTCCTCTGCATACCATCAGATGAAATCCATGTGTATAGCCTGTGTTTATGTTTCTTATAAAACCTATCTGCAATGAATAAGTCATTGATTGTGCAAAATTCTGTTTTCAGCTTCACTTCTGTCACAAAGCCATGTTTTCCAACTACTGATCCTTCTCTGTTCCCAACTTTTGCATTCCAGTCACCCATTATTATTAATGCATCTTGATTGCATGTTTGCTTAACCTCTGACTGCACAAGTTGGTTGAAATCTTCTATTTCCTCCTCTGTGGCTCTGGTTGCTGGTGCATATATTTGAATGATGATGATATTCACTGGATTTCCTTGTATGTATACGAATATTATCTTGTCACTCACAACATTGTATTTCAAGACAAGTCTAGAAATTACTTTTTTAACTGTAAAAGCAGCCCCATTTTCCCCTCACCTTTTCATCAGTCTGGAGACTAAGATGCGCTTGATATAGGCTACGGTCTTTGCAAGTCCATGCTATGTATTGAAAAGCTGGACAGTGACTAGGAATGACAGAAGGAGACTTGATGCTATTGAGCTGTGGTGCTGGATAGGAGTGTTGAATATATCATCAAGTGCTAGGAGAACAAACAGGTTCGTCCTGGAGAGGGTAAGATCAGGCTGCTCCTTAGAGGCAAGGATTCTGAAGCTTTGTCTGACATACTTTGGACATATTGCAATTCGGGACCAGTCCTTGGAGAGGGACGTCATGCTTAGGAAGGTGTAGGGACAGTATAAGAAAGACCCTCTATGAGATGGATTGATTCAGTGACTAAGGTAATGGGGCTAGGTGTGCCAGAGACAATAAGAATGGCACAGGATAGAGCCGGGTTATGAGAATCGTAGGCAACTTGACAGCACATAACAACAGCACCCTTTCAACTATCTTGCCCATTGTTATTGTTGTTGTTGTATAGTGTTGAGTTTGATTGGATCCGTAGTTGACCCTCCAGTAGGTTTTCAGCAGTAGTAAATTTCAAAAGAGGACATCTTTCTTCTCCCATTGGAGCAGCTGGTGGGTTCACATCATCTGCCTTTGGGAGTGCAGCACAGCTTCCTACCACTAGGCCACCAGAGTTCCCTATCTTGCACACTAATAGCATACTACATAAAACATACGTTTTGAAGTGATGAAAACTGATGTGAGATACAACAATAACACTGCCTGTGATGATGTCAATCACATATCAATCAAGTTATGTGTCAATCATGATTTGGCCACTTCTCAATGGTTTATCTGTGAAGCTGAACACTGTGACACTGCTTAGTGAAATGTGAGAATGGTTACCCATAGTAGATGGTGTTTGGTGGATCTCCCCTATTAAAACAAGCTTGGAAGCAGGAGTGACATCCACTTCCATAATAGCTTGCTTCTGAAAACCCTATGAGCCCGGAGAAAGGACGAAAGTTATACAGGTGTCCAGGACTTAGGTGCACATGGTTGCTATGGGTTGCCTATGATCAATGGCACTTAGCAACAACAACAGCAGGAGAGGGAGAGGGAGAGGGAGAGGGAGAGGGAACACGAACGTGAGCGAGCACAGTTGGCCTAGTGGATAGAAAGCCATGCTCCCAAGCCAACGGTGGATGACTCTACTCTTCAGCCCTCAGACCAGCCTTTAATTGTTTTTGGTGAAACATTCTTCTAGGTCATGTAACCCTGGTATGTCCACTTGCTGTACAGAGGTAATTCATGGTTGCTGTGAAGCCAAACACTGTGACACTGATGAGTCAAATTCAAGAATGGTTACCAATGGTGGACAGTGTTTGGTGGTGCTCCCCAATTAAAACATGTTTGGAAACAGGAGTGGCATCCACTTCTAAAATAGCTTGCCTCTGGAGAAAGGATAGAAGTTATACAAGTGTCCAGGACTTTCGTTCATAGGGTGTCTATGAGCCGCCTACGACTCGACAGCACTTAACAACAATAACAACAACAATATAATGCAATCTAGAGGTTTTATAAAGGTATAATTTTGCAGTTGTGTATTGATCTGGTTTGACTAAATACATATTTATGTCCTATTTTGTAATCTGATGCCATCATTCTCCATTTTTACATAATTCTAGTTTTGGCATAATGCCATTTAGGACTCAATTTATGCTCTGAATGCCAATGTCATTTTCCTGTCTGTAATTTTTATCAATGTATCCTGAACATGTCCTCTGAAATTAAACAAAACAGATATATACATCTCTCAAATATTAAAAATATGTCTTCTTAGTTTTTATTTTAGTTCTTTCAACCATTCATCCTGACTTGGTTCTGTGAGATTTAAGAGAATTCTAAATTTGCCCTTATTATAAAACTTATTTAATGGTGCTCATTTGATGCAAGTTGAGGTATGATTGTCAAATACTTCAATAGTGTCCATTTAATTTGCTATTTTTCACAGCACAGATTTTCCATCAATTAATATTTGCTTGACTTTACTAGCTGTTGTGGTATAGGAATAACTATTTTTTTCCTTCCAGAAGGAAAGAACCATAATTTTCTAATATTTGACTTTATGAGAGAAGTGCTCAGCTTCACTGCTTCTATCCTAGTTCTGATTTAAGTGTCTATTAATTAGGAGAGTTTGTGTGTTTGTGAATTAATATATTCAATCAAATTATGACAAGCCATTCTTCACAGTATATGAAAATTTATACCGTATTTTTTAAGTGACTTGCTATGCTTTTCCCAACTTACACAAGTTTATCATATTTCTTCCAGAGGATTTCTTTGCCATGTACTCTCTATAATTTTATAAGCATGTGTAGTCACCTCTTCTCTCTCCACTTACCCACCAGACCCTAGATTTAAAGATGTCCAAATTAATTCTATTTGGAGAGTTTTGTCTACTTACTAAATGGAATAAAGAGAAATTTACACTTAAATTTCAAGTGGATGACATATTTTAGCTGAAAGAACTTTTTGAAACTCTTGAGATGCTAAATTAAATTGCAACAATAAAATGTTGCTTGTAGATAATACTGTTTTCCTTATTTTCTTTCATATTTCCATTCTAGTTAATAAAACATCTGAAAAAACACTGACCTTGAGAATATTTTCTGAAGTTCTTTTTTTAATTAAGGCATGATTTAAGGCATTGCTGTCATTAAAATTCTAAGAAAATTACATGTCAGAGGGTCAAGTTAACACTGCAGATTTTGAGAAATGTGAAGGCAAAACAAAAAATGAAATTTTCTAGAATATTATGACAGAAAAGAAGTATTTCTATGTAAATATATACCACCACCAATCAATGTTTAATTCTCTTTTTTTTCTTTACCACTATCTTATTAAGTCATTCAGCAAGTGGATTCCAAAGAAAAGAAAGCAAGAATACACAAGATAAGGCTTTTTTTGAGGGAGTAAGAATACTGAAGTCTAGAGAGACAAATAATTGTGAAAAGGCAAAAAAAAATTATAGCCTTAAAAGTTCTGCCGGATGGTTCTTCTTTGTGTATAGGGTCACTGTTGTTAGAGGACAGAATGACTCATAATGACCCTATGAACAGCTGACCCGAATCTTGCCCTCCCCTGTGCCTTCCTCATCATGCCTGACACACTAGAAGACATTCCTGAAGTCACTGTATTCATCCATCTCTTCGGAGGTCTTCCTCTCTTTCACTGATCCTCCATCTTTCCAAGAATGATGTCCTTTTCCAAGGCACAGCCTTATCTAGCTACATGTCCAAAGTATAAAGGACAGAGCTCTACCATCTTTGTTTCCAAAGAGTATTCTGGTTGCAATTTCTCCAAGGCATATCAGTTCTTTTGGCAGTCCATAGGATATTTAGCACTCTTCTCCAATACCACAAGTCAAAGACATCATTTCTTCCTGTGTCACCCTTGTTCACTGTCCAGCTCTCTGATGCACAGCAGGTGACTGAATAGAAAAAGAAACCCTATGACAACTAATAACAATAACAGAAATGATATCAAAGTCAAGGCATAAAATCAGGTAGTAAAAGTAGCATAATGATGATGATGATGATGATGATTACTGTAATAATAGATAATACATTTTATTAATAATAGATTTTATTGACTTTTCTGTTACACTGACTGCTTACTGTCTTGAGTACTAGTCTACCAGGGGACAGCTATTCAATATCCATTAATTCCATCAACTGTGGTTGATTACAGTGATCTTCTTCATAGATTTCCTTTGTCTTGCTCTTGGATTATATTTAGGTTAGAAGAGAGGGCATGAGAGATTTAGGTAATGTAATGGTCCCTTGGTTTTCATTTTGCCACATTGTCATAAATGAAGACATTTCTCTCCCACTATTGATTTTGGTGTCTGGTAGAGTGAGATCCTTAATGCATCCCCATTGTTCCTACCTCAAGGCCTCTTGATTCAACAGGGTTTTTTGTGCCAGAGGATCTCTTAGCCTGAATGAATCACCATAGTATATCACTACTTTTCTATCTCCCCTGGAATGGATGAGACTCTGAGAGCCCGTCTGGTGAATTTGCATGGATACTACATTACACATACCCCTGCCCCTTGAGTATGGCACTGACTGCTTTCTCAGATTTTACTAATGGAAGTAAGTAAAGTCTTCTCTGTTGTCAGATAACTTCCCCCATGTTCCAATACCATATTCCCAGTCTCACTCCATAGAAGAAGTGATGATCTGTTTAAGAAAGAGAAAGTATTAAGTTTTTGCTTCTGCTTCAAATTTTTTCTTTTCAACCCAGAATTAAACAAATGCATATTTGGAAGAGGGGAGGAATGATGGAGATAAGTGACTCTCTTAAGTAGTGTCTTAAACAAGTTGTTATTGTTTTAAACGTTATTATCATAGAATTTTAGGACCTTAGGTTTTCATTTTTGGTACTAAGATTTTTGAGCACCATAACTTTTAATTTAAAAAAATTGTCTACTCTTGTTTCTCTGCAGTTTTCTTGAAATGTAGAACATAAATGTCACAATTTGCCTTAGTGGGGAAGAGTCATGGTTCAAAATAAATTACCAGGCATAAATATTGATTAATACATCAAAATGTTCTCATGCCATTTAACTGCAGGATGTGATGAATATTATATACATATGTGTATATATATATGTGTGTGTGTGTATATATAAAATTAGCCAAACATTGATATAATAAATTATATATTTATTGGTTTCATAATAGCAATAGGTTTAATACCTTCCTTCCAGTCTTCTCAAGTTCAAGTTTTTCTCACAGGAAAGATCTAAGCTTATATATTGCAACACAAGTAAGAATGCATATATCAAGGGTTATCTTTAATTTAGATTGCATTTTTAATAATTTTTTCCTAAATATACACCAGATATTTTAGGGTCAAAACAATTTGGGAGTATTAATTTAAAATAAAATAATAACCGTGTGATACCCCAGTTTCATAATGTAATGAAGAGCAAATCAGACGTAAATAAATATGAATAAAATGTAAACTCTTAGTATGAAGTAATTTTCCCACTTGTTTTTCCCCTGAAAAGAGACTGAAAGGCTTTTCTGATGTGAGATAATTTTGAAAAAATCTTTAGTTTTCTCTCTAACCTTGTAGAACATAAAAAAGCTCCCAGGAGCCTAATATAGCTAGTATCTTCACCTTTTCAACTCAGAAATGCATCCCAGCTCCCAAGCCTTAAACTTCTCTTGAAAGTGAAACAAATTTATGAGTTATGAGTTCTCACTGGAGTACAGACTATCTATGGAATAAAAACTTACAATCCAGGATTTTATATTTAAGTTAAAATTTTCCAGAAAACTATGCTAAAATACAAAAATATTTTCTGTACCTTTACTTTTCAAACATAATCATAGGGAATACAAAAATTGTATTTGCTACTCAAGTTTTATTTCATTCTCATGTACACAGACGTACCTTATAGATATTGTGCCTTTGGGTATAGACACCTGTTGTTGCTGTTGTTGGTACGTGCCATCGAGTTGCCTGCAACTCATAACGACCCTATGTACAACTGCTTTATCCTGTGCCAATCTCATTGTCTCTGACACACTTACTTCCAATCACTGAATCAACCCATCTCATGGAGGGTCTTCCTCTCCTATGCTGTTCCTCCACCCTCCCAAGTATGATGTCCTTCTCCAAGGACTGGTTCCTTCTGGCAACATGTCCAAAGTATGCTCGACAAAGCTTCAGAATCTTTGCCTCCAAGGAGCAGCCTGGCTTTACTCTCTCCAGAATAAACCTGTTTGTTCTCTTAGGAACCCACAGTATATTCAATACTCTACTCCAAGACCACAGCCCGAAGCCATCAATTCTCCTTCTATCCTCCCTAATCATTGTCCAGCTCTCTGATGCATAGAAGTGATTGCAAAGATCATGGCCTGTATCAGGTACACCTTAGTCTCCAAACTGACATCATTGCTCCTCAGTACTTTTAGAGTTCTCTAACTGCAGACTTTCCCATTGCAATATATGTTAACGTTAGTATTGCAGTATTAACTTTACTATTGATAACTTAAATACATGAGTAGCAGGATGTTTCTTTTTAGTTTCCTATGGATATAAATGTTTACACTACATGGTAATCTATTAAGTGTGAAAGAGCACTATGGGAAAGTTTTAAATATTTTGAGTGAGAGTTACCAAAATGTGACGCAGAGGTACAAGGTAGGCATAAACTATTGGAAAACAGTTAAAAGGTTTTAACAGATTTGCTCAAAGTAGGCTTACCACAAACCTGCAATTTAAAAACACACACACAAACAAAATCCACCGACAAACAGATATAAACAAAAACTCACCGAATTTCAAAGTACAATAACAAAGTATACCTTTGTTATTCTGTGACTTTCATAAATTTCAATTATAATAAACCTGTATACCAATGTTCATAGAAGCATTATTCACCTTAGCAAGAACATTTAAACAGGCCAAATGTCCAACCACAATGGATAGAGAAATTATGGTACATTGACACGATGGAATACTACTCCGCATGCAGGAGCAATGATTTTGTAAATTACTGCCTAACTTGGGCGGGACTGGAGAGTATTATGCTAACTGAACTAAATCAGTCCCATAAGGACAAATATTGTTTAAGAACATTACCGTAGAATGAGTATAAGGATCAAAGTGGGAGGGGGTGAGCAGAGGGATATGGATGAGGGTGTGTAATCAACTTGATGGGTCAAGGGAGGAGTAGGTAAAGGAAATGGGAAAGATCTGGTATGAAAAACAATGCATACAAACTTTTTTAAAAAATTTTTTTATTAATTTCAATGAACATCTACAGAGATTTTGGAATTCCTTTCTTTCATTGTTGCACTTTTCTCCCCGCCCCTCATAATTCGCTCCTCTCCTTGAAAAGCAAAAGAAAAACTCCTTCATTGGTACACAATCCCCCCTGCACACCCCCACCGCCACACCCACCCCAAATACACTCCACTCTGCAACCCTCATTCTAGACTCATTATGATAATCATAATGCCCTAAAATACATTACTTTTAGACTATTCTCTCCCTCATCGGCCACAATGCAGTAAACATAATTTATCCAGTGTATGTTGTCGTTGTTATTGTTACGTGCCGTCGAGTCGTTTGCGACTCACAGCGACCCTATGCACAACAGCCCTAAACCCTGCTCTATCCGGCGCCAACCTCACTGCCTCTGACACACCCATCCCGATTACCCCAGTCACCGAATCAATCCATCTCATACAGGGTCTTCCCCTCCTGCGCTGTCCCTCCACCCTCCCAAGCATGATGTCCCTCTCCAAGGACCCCCTCCTGGCAACATGTCCAAAGTATGTCAGATGGAGCCCCAGACAAACATTTAAATAAATCAGTATAAAACACACACACACACAAACACACACACACACACACACACACACACACACACACACACACACAACACCCAACAATAAACTCAAGGCAGAAATAAGTCAGGGACGGCCCTTTCTGTAACCTGTCATTTTGGCCCCAGTTGTTAAGCCTGTGTTAGGTCTTTGGGGTAAGGTGAAGGAGGAGACGGTTGCTTTCAGTTGAGAATGTCTACTTCTCCCTTTCCATGGAGGGTATATGCTGCTGAACATTGTCCTATCCTAACTAATGCAGTGCTTCTTTGAAACAAAGAAACGATCTGCTGAAGTCAAAGCATAGGACGTTGATGAGGATGGATGATCATGGCTGGACCATCGCTCTTTCATGTGGTCTTGTTCCTTGTAAAGAGTCACAGTGTCCTTAACAGTTTCTTCCTTCTTTGAACTATAGGTATTGAAGGTTATAAAGCAAATCCACGTCTGAGCACAGTGGGTAAAGGAAATGCAAAGATGTGCTGATGATGTCTTTTGAGACATATATAAATATAAAGTATATTCATACCTGCTTGGAATATTTTTCTTCTAGCCAAGGAACCTTAATCTACTTATTGCTGAAGAAAAAGTATACCTTGAGGGTTAGAAAAAAGAACAAACTGTGAAATAAGAATAGTCTACTTAGATCTATTTTGTCTTCCTGGAAATGTCAGAACATAATTGTCTGTTTTCCCACCTGTTTTTTCCCTGAGGAATTCACTTTCTACCCTTTGACCTATTAACTCCATTAACTTGCTGTTTTCTTCTTTTTTTGCTCTAAACAGATCCTTTTTTTTTTTTTTTTTGCATAGCTGTCTTTGCTGTTATCTCAGAACCACTGAGTTGGTCCTTTAAGATATATTTTTAAAGACTCATTTGTTCAATTTAGCTGCCATTTCCAGATCATAAGGGTTACTGGATTAAAGAATTTAAAATAGGACAGCCAGCAATAGTTTTGTCAATTCAAGCCAATTTCTGCACATCTGGGACAACAGAATTGAGTTTTAGGGGGAAAAAAATCAAAACTCCAAATGCCCACTGTTGGCAGAGTAAGAATGTTAAATGAGAATATGAAAAAGAATGTGTCATAATTCTCCTACTCAAAATGGTTAACATGCTAAAATTAAGTCCTACTGTCACTAATTATAACTTTTCTAGTTTCTATCCTAATATGTAACTTTACCATAACTTAGTATATAATTTAAGATTGTAACTTAATATAATGTAAAAAGCAGCAAAACAATAAATATAACTGTCTTTTTATATGCTTTCTTTTATCATTAAATGTTTGGGAGTGGGAGATTCTTTCTCACTTCATGGTCATATTGAATCCATTCTTAGACAACAGGTGTTGTAAGTGTACGGTGTGACAGTGTAAGGTGTGACACTGAGTGTGTAGCTTGTTTCATATGTGCAGATACCAGCAAGCAGGTAAAAGACATAAGAGACATTGGGATATAAGTGTTCATGCAACTTATTCATCAGTGATTTATGGAAATCAATAATTATAACATGGCTCATTGAAGAATTCTTACAAATTTTTCCCATATAAGTACAATAAAGACTTTTGATATATATTTGAATAAGTGCTATAATGGTTTTTTTAAAAAATATTTTAAATGTTAAGTGTTCTCTTAATAATAAACATTGTTACTGCATGGTTCCATCTGATCCAGGCCATGGTCTTTGCAATGACCTTTTATGCATCTAAGAGCTGGACAATAACTAAGAATGATGGAAGAAGGATTGATACCGTTGAGCTATGGTGCTAGAAAAGAGTGTTCAATACACTGTGGACTGCCAAGAGAAGAAACATTTCTGTCCCAGAGACAGTGAAACCAGGCTACTTCCTGGAGGCAAGGATTTTGAAGATCCATCTCACATATTTTGAGCACATGGTCAGGAGGGACCAGTCCTTGGAGAGGGACATAATTCTTGGAAGGGTGGAGGTACAGTGCAGGATAGGAAGATCCAGGATGAGATGGATTAAGATAATGACTGGAGAAATGGGATTAGGTCTCTGGGAGATGGTGACATTTGCTCAGGATAGGGTAGGGTTGAGAGTTAATGTACATAGGGTATTCATGAGTTGCAGGCAATTTAATGACAGTTAACAACAACAACAACAACAATTGCAGAGCTTAAAACTGGAAAAGAATTTGTCAGGGGTGTGTACTATGTCCATACCTTGTCAATCTGTGTGCAGAACAGATCATTTGAGAGGCTGAATGGATTTTATGAGGAAGAATATGGCATCAGGACTGCAGTAAGATTCATCAACAACCTGCGTATGCAGATGACACAAACTTTGTTGCTGAAACCGAGGAGAGCCTGTAGCATATGCTGCAAAGGATCAAGGACTGCAGTTTGCTATGTGATTTGAAGCTCAGCATCAAGAAAACAGAGATTCTCACCACTGGGTCAATAGCAGAATCATGATAGATGGAAAAGAGATTGATATTGTTAACAATGTTAGTTTGCATGGCTCCAGAATCAACACTCTTGGCACCTGCAGTCAGGAAATCAAAAGACCAATTTCACTAGGGAAATTGCTGTGAGGGACATCTCCAGAATGCTGAGGAGCAAGAATATCAGTCTAGAGACTAAGATTTCAACTCGGCTAGTTGAGAGAGATGAGAAAGTCTTCCCCCACTTGTAGCTCTCCATCTCAAACATTCTTGTCCTGTCTGGCACCTGGAATGGCCCCACAGCAATGGAGGTAAAGATATGCAAATAGAAGGACTTACCCCAGGGAAGTTTCAGTCCCCTTCTCCCCACACAAGCACCTGAAAGCATTTTGCTTCATTTTTGTATACAATGAGTGCTTTGGCTACACCTTCTCCAAAACATACTTGTTTATTCGTGAAAGACCATGAAATATTCAGTACTCTTCTTCAACATCATAGCTAAAAGGCATCTATTCATCTATTTTTATTTATTACCCAGGTCTCTCAGATGCATAGCAAATGATTGAAAATACTATGCTTGAATCAGACACACTTTAGACCTCATTAATTTGGTGAGATACCTGACTCTAGACTTTCCCAGTGCAATACATCTCCTGATCTCCTGACTCCTGATACCAAGGGCATGGATTATGGATCCAAATAAGATGAGGTCATTGACACTTTCAATCTTTTCACCATCTATCATGATGTTACCTACTGTCCAGTGGTCAGATTCTTTTTTTATGTTGAGATGCAATCTATATTGAAGTCTTTAATCTTCTTCAGCAAGCATTTGCTAATTTCCATATTCTGTTGGATCACCTTTCTTGGAAATGAGAATAAATATAGATATATTCTAGTCAACTGGCCAGGAAAATGTCCTCAAATTTCCTGGCATAGACTTAGGAGTATGTTCAGGGCTGTATCAGTTAGTTGAAACACGTCAATTGGCATTCTGTTAAATACTAAGGCCTTATTTTTTCCACTGTCTTCAGTGAAGCTTGAACTTCTTCCTTCATTACCATGTGCTCTTGTTCATGTACTTTCTAAAATTTTTCTGTGTCAACCAATTCTTTTTTGATGCAGTAACTCTACGTATTTCTTCTAAACTATATATAGGACTCTGGTGGCTTAGTGGCAAGAAGCTGAACTGCAAATCCAAAAGTATGTGGTTCAAGGCCACCAGCTGCTCTGCAAGAGAAGGATGGTAATCTCCTTCCATGCAATTAACTGCCTCTGAAAACTCACTGGAGGGTCAGCTATAGGTCGGTTCTGGCCTGATGGCAAACAACGAGATATAGATAGATAGATAGATAGATAGATAGATAGATAGATAGATAGATAGATATAGATAGATAATAGATAGAGAGATAAAGATAAACATATATCTATATCTGTATTTATATCTTTCTATCTGTAATTATATATATCTATCTATTCCTGAGAAAAAGAAAAGAGTACTGAGACACAGAGTCTTGTACACCAATGTTCGTAGCAACGTGATTCACCAGAGCAAGAACATGGAAACAGCCCAATGTCCAAACACAATGAAATGGATTGAGAAATTATGGTAAATTCCCACAATTTAATACTATGCAGCATGCAGGAGCAATGATTTTGTAAATTACTATCTAAGTTGGGAGAGACTGGAGATCATTAACCTAAGTGAACTCAGTCCCATAGTCTTTTGATGCTTCCTGGATCATTCAAGATTTTCTTCATTGCATATCTCTGTATTACAACTCAATGTTTGAATTTACTTTTCAATCCTTTCCATTTTAGAAATGTCAAAGGCGTTCTCATTTTATTCTCCAATTCCAAGCCTTCACACATTCCATTATAATACTTTATTTGTGTTCTGGATCTGTCCTTTGAAATCTTCTGTCCATTGCTTTCATTTCAGCATTAATCCCCTTTGTTTAGGCTTATAGACACTCTGGTGCAATTTGTAATGTCTCTTCTGACATTTGTTTTGGTCTTTTCTTCCTTCTCTGTTTTGAAATGACCTTTTTCTCTCTTCATTTATAATATCCTTTATGTATCCCATAACTCATCTGGTCTTTGATCATTAGTGTCCAAAGCCTCAAACCTATTCTGGAGATTAATTTTAAAATTCAGATAAAAAATATGACTCAACGTCATATTTTCTCTTGTGGACTTGTTTTCATTTTCTTTAATCTCAGTTTGAACCTGCACAGGAGCAGATGCTCTGTTCCACAGTCAGCACTTGGTCACCAGATTGCTGATACTGCGCTTCTGTAGTGATTCATTCCACAAATGAGGTCAATCTAATACCTGCAACTCATCATGTAATGACCGTATGTAAAGTTACCTTTTGTGTTTTTAGAATAATATTTTCAATGAATAAATCATTGACCCCACAAAAGTCAATCACTTGACCTCGATCCTCATTTGTGTCTTCAGACCATACTTTCCAGCTACCACTCCTTCCTCATTGTTTCCAACTTCTACATTCAACTCAGCATTAACTATAAATTCATCCTGGTTTTGTGTTTGGCCAATTTTGGACAGCAAAAACTGGTAGAAATCTTCAATTTTCTCCACTTTGACTTTTGTCATTAGTTCATATATTTGAATAATAGCCATATTAGCAGGCTTTCCTAGTAAGCATATGGATGTCACTCACAACATTGTACTTCAGAACAGATCATGAAATTGTCTTTCTCACAGTGAATACAACACTACTCTTCCTGAGTTTCTTGTTTAAGCATGGCCCATACCCATCCATTTCCATTCACTAAAGCCTAGAATGTCAGTGTCCATGTATTCCAACTCATTTTTTGCAACCTCCAGCTTCCTGACATTCACACTTTGTCCTTTCCACATACCAATTATCAAAAGGTGCTTGCATCTGTTTCTTATAATTTTGAGTGAGTTCTAGTCTAGACTCTGCATCTAAGATTATATTTCTCCTTTTTTCATAGGGTCTTCAGAGACCTGTTGTTTCAGATTGGATGTCCAATTCTGCTTCCTAGTCTATCTTAAATGGGAGCTTCGCTTAGACCTGTCCACCAAGGATGTTCTTGTTGTTGTAGTTGTTATGTGCTGTCAAGTTGCCTGCAACTCATAGCTACTTTATGTTCAGCAGCTCTGAACCCTGCCCTGTCCTGAGCCAGTCTCACTGATTCTGACACACCAACTCTCATAGCCCCAGTTACTGTGTCAATCCATCTCATCTGGGTCTTCCTATCCTGCACCATATCTCCACCCTTCCAATCATGATGGCCTTCTCCAAGAATCACTCCCTCCTGGCCATGTGCCTAAAGTTTATGAGATGGAGCTTCAAAATCCTAGCCTCCAAGGAGAAACTTGGCTTCACCCTCTCCAAGACAGACATATTTGTTTTTGTAGTTTTTTTACAGTCCATGGTATGTTCAAGACTCTTCTACAGTACAACAACTCGAAGGCATCGATTCTTCTTTTGTCATTCTTAGTCACTGTCCAGAACTCTGATGCATAAGAAGTAATTGCAGAGGTCATGGTCTGGATCAGATGCACCTTAGTCTTTAGACTGACATCGTTGCTTTTCAGTTATCTAGAGAGGTGCCTGACAGAGTTTCCTAATGCAATTTGTCTTTTGATTTCTTGGCTGATAGAGTCAAGAGTGTTGACTGTGGAGCTGAGGAACCTGGAATTGCTAACAACCTCAACCTATTCTCTATCCATCATGGTGTTACCAATTGGCACAATGGTGAGTATCTTTGTATTCTTGATGTTGAGCTTCATTCGATGTTGAAGACTACAGTGCTTTCGCAGCAAGTGCCTCAGGTCCTCTTCACTTTCAGCAGTAAGATTGTGTCATATGCATAATGTAGGATGTTGATGAATCTTCCTCCAAACCTAATGCCACATTCCTCTTCATAAAGCCAAGCTTTCTGAATTATCTGTTTTGAAAATAGATTGAAAAACTTTGGAGACAGGATGCATTCCTGATACACTCCTTTTTTTCCTGATTTTTATTCATGCAATGTTTCTTTGCTCTGTTCTGAAGATTGCTTCCTGATCCTAGTATAGATTTTGCAAAAGTACAATCAAGTGTTCTGGATTTCCTATTTTCCTCAAGGTTAGCCAAAATGTGTTGCGAACCAAACAGTCAAACACCATTGCATAGCCAATGAAACTCAGATAGACATTTCCCTAGTACTCTTTGCTTTCAACCAAAATCCATCTAAGATTGGCTATGATCCCTAGTGCCATGGTCTCTTTGAAATCCAGTTGCACCTCTGGCAGTTCTCTGCTGATGTAATGTTTCAATAGTTTTTTTTAATTATTATTCAGCAGGATCTTTGTTGGTGTGGTATTAGTGGCATTATTCTATAATTTCCACACTCTGTCAGGTCACCTTGTTCAAAAATTGGAATAAATATAGAGTTCTTCCGGTTAGTTGGCTAGGTAGTTATCCTCCAGATTTCTTGGCATAACCTGGTGAGTGTGTCCAGAGCAACATCTGTTTGCTGAAATATGTCAATTGGTATTCCATCAATTTTCTAGGGCTTTTCCCCCCAAGTCCTTTACAGTAGTTTGAACTTCCTCCTTCATCAGCGTTGCCTCTTCATCATATGTTGTTTCATGAAATTCTTCTGTGTAAACCAATTCTTTTTGGCATTATGACTCTGTGCACTTCTTCTATCTTCTTTTGATCATTCATCTCCTGGGTCATTCAACATTCTACCCTCAGCATTCTTAAGTATTACAACTTGAGGCTTAACCTTGTTCTTCAGTTCCTTCAACATGTTGATCAAGTTCATCTCTTTTGATTTTCCAACTCCAGCTCTTTGCACATTTCATTATAATACTTTGTTTGCATTCCTGAGATTCCCTTTGAAATCTTCTGTTCAGTTTTTTACTTCTGGTTTTCTTCCCTTTGCCTTGGCTTTCTGATGCTCTAGTGCAATATTCAGAGAGAGCCTTTTCTGATGTCCATCATGGTCTTTTGTTCCTCCTCTCTATTTGTAATGACTTTTTTTTATTTCTCTTGGATGATATTCTTTATGTCCTTCCACAACTAATCTAATCTTTGCTCATCAGTGTTCAAGACCTCAAACTTGTTCCTGAGATTGTCTTTGAATTCTGGTGGGATAGACTCAAGGTTAAACTTTGATTCTTATGGATTTGATGTGATTTTCTTTAATTTCAGTTAGAACTTGCATATGATTAGTTGATGATCTGTTCTATAATCAGCAATGTACCAAAAGTTGGTTTTAAATATCTTTCTCAAAGTCAATTGATAAGAAATTATAGTAAATTATTGAAATTAGATCCTATTTTTACTGTTGTTGTTATGTGCTGTCAAGTCAACAGTGACTCATAGTGACCCTCTGAAGCCTGCTCCATCTTGAGCCAGTCTGTCTCTGACATACCAGCCCCCATTGACTCAGTCTTCAAATATCTGAAACTGACATTTCACCATTGACAAGAGAGTTAGAAAACACCTTTGATTGAACACAGACAATACAACCTTGCTTGCATAAAGTGAAGACTCAAGGCACTTATTGAAGATCAAAGTCTACAAGCTTCAATATGGATTACATTTCAACATCAGGAAAAGAAAAGTCCTCACCACTGGGCCAATATGCAACATCATGATCGAGGGAGAAAAGATTAAAATTGTTAATGATTTCATCTTACTTGGATCCACAATCTTTGTACCAGCAGTCAAAAAAATCAAAAGATACATTGGGATAATCTGATGTCAAGAACTTCTCCAAACTGGTAAAAGCAAGAGTGTCAGTTTAGAGAATAAGATTCATCCGATGAAAACCATGATACAATAAATTGCTTTATATTAAGCTGAAAGTTGATGCCTTTGAATTGTGATGTCAGAGAAAAGTATTGACTATTCCATGGACTATCACAAGGAACAAGTCAGTTTTGGAGGAAGTATAACAGACTGCCCCTTAGAGGAAAAAAGGTGAAATTTTCTTTCATATACTTTGGACAAGTTATAAGGAGGTGGCAGTCCTCAGGAAATGACATCATGCTGAGAAAAGTGGACAGTCAGAGAAATAAAGGAAAATCTTCAGCAAATTCAGTTGAGACATACAGGGACTCTAGCAATGGGCTCAGTGATGTCCGAGATAGTGAGGAATATGAAGTATAACAGAAGTTTCTAACTCATGGTTCTTTGAGTTGCTGTTAGTCATAATTGCACATAACAACAAAAATATTATCAGAAAATACTCTCCAGTGTGTTTTTAGATGCTGTAAATCCCCAAATCCATAATTGCTGACTATCATTCTTTTTTACTTTATTTCCAACTTTTGCATTCCAATCATGAAATAGGAACACATCTTGATTGGTTGGTCAATTTCAAACTTCAAAAGTTGACAGAATTTCTCAATTTCCTCATCTTTGTCTTTAACTGTTGGTGTGTATATTGACTAATAGTTCTATTAATAAGTCTTCCTTGTATGGATAATATCCTATCACTCACAACACTGTACTTCAAGATGGCTCTCATAATGCCTTTTGAAGCTATGACTGCAACATCATTCTTCAATTTTTCATTCCCAGCATAATTGTCTGATATGAAGTGGCCAAAGCCAACCCAATTCAGCTTGCTAATACCTAGAATGGCTGTCTTTCAAGGTTTCATTTTATTTTTTTAAAACTTCCAATTTTTCTACACTCCTCATTCACACATTCCGTGTACCAGTTATTAATGGATGTTTGCAGCTGTTTCTCCTCATTTTTAGTATCTTTCACTATAAAGACTCTCTTCTATTGTTACGTCTAACAGTGACCATCTATTGTTTGTAGAGTGTTTAAAGGTCAGTTAACTCAGAAACTGATGGCTAATCCTTTTTTCCAGTCTGTCTCAATATGAAAGCTCCCCTGTAACCTGTCGATGATGGGTAATCTGCTGGTATTAAAAAACTGATTACACAGCTTGCAATATTGCAACACCCAGTAAACCACTCCTGTACAGCAACTGAGAGAGAAGTACCGTACTCATAAGAACAAACAATGAACAAGCAAGCATATACATACACAAACTATAAAGTAAGTAAAACCACCAAAGTCATTTCTCCCAACACAACAAACAGGATAATAAATGTTGTACCCCTAATAGCAAACCATAAGAAAAAGCAAGTGATGAGATACCAAGCAGAGACTTCCTGAGTTTATTGACTTCTCCCAGGAAAGATGGCTCTGGTTATTCTGGTCTGTTTCTCCTGCTCAGAAGATGGTGTGGGAGGTATCCTTGGCTGTGACCCGCCTTCTGCCTGATGGCTGCTTGGTGACAGAAATGAGGCTGGAGACAGAATGATTGAATTTTGTACATTCAATGATTTATTCATCCCAAATACTTTGGGGAAAAAAAACCACACACAAAATACTAAAGGCAAATTTACATATGAAACTCTCCTCAGATTGATGACATCTGTGCAAAGATTAATTTTTCTAATAAATGTACTTATTTTAATTGTAGTTTGAATGAACGTTTACAGAAAAGTTCTATTTTCATTCATTCATTTTTGCACATTTTACCACCTCTCCCTCCCTCCCCCACCCCCAGTTTTTGGGTGTTTTTTTGTTTGTTTGTCTGTTTGTTTTAATATTCATTCATTAGAAGCTCCATGCCAGCGGTCAAAACCAGGTCAGGTGCTGACTGTGGAAGAGACCATCAAATACTCATGTGCAAAATCAAACTGAAGTTGAAGGAGATGAAAATAAGTCCAAAAGAACCAAAATGCAAATTGAATCTATTCCACCTGAGTTTAAAACCCATCTTGAGGGAAAGGTTTGTGAAGCTTGAGTGTCTTTGATGATTCTTATTTGTAAGAGAAGTTCAAAAGCTTGTGGTGAGTCTTTGAGGGAAAAAGAAGTGTGGGCAAGCTATTCTGTTTGTCAAACCCTCTTTGTGGAATATAATACATTGAGGAATTCAGAATCTGTGTATTCTTACCTTTTATTTGATCTGTGAATAAATGCGAACTTTGTTGATTCATCTTTAATTAGAATGCTAGGCATTATTTTTGCATGTAGAACATTATGTTGTCTTCTTTATTCATTCATTCAAATATTTATGATTACCTTCCCGGTGTGAAGAATTATTATAGACACCAGGGATGCAACAGCAAATAGTGAAGCCTTTGGCCTTAAGGGGATGCAGAAAATAAAAAATAAAGAAATCATCTCAATAATAGGTTTGAAGCATTGACCACTAATGGCCAGAGAACAGATAAGCTATGGAATGATATTAAAGATCCAGTGTTTAAAACAATGTACACAAACTTTGTAAGTAAACCAGCATAAAAATATTTTAAAAAAAGAAAGAGAAATGAAGAAAGCAAAAGTTTATTACAAAGAAGGGAAAAAATTTTCATTACAAAGAAGGGAAAGAAAAGTCAGAAATGGATGTTAGAATAGACTCTAAAAATTGTATTAGAGCATGAAGAAGTCAAAACAAACCGAAGAGATTCCAAAGTAATAGAGATGAACAGAAGATTTCCAAAAGCAGTTCAAAAAAGACAAAGCAAAGTATTCTGCAAAGTATTTGCAGATATTTAAATATAGAATCTGCAGATAACTGGAGCTAGAGAATAAAAAAATGAAACTTTTTATTTTATTTTTTAAATTTTTTCTTTTTTAAATTTAAAAAACGATGACTTTCTTTAGCATTTCTAAAGTTAAAATGACTGAAGAACAAACTCAAGCCTCCAGTTGCAATACTGAGAGATAGTACCAGAAAAATCTTGAAAGATTCAGGAAGAATATACAGGGAGAGGGGGAAATTCATCATGGAATTGTACAATTTGATGGGTGTGAGTAAGGGAAATTGGAAGACTCTGTTCTTGAAATCAAGGTGTTTGAATTTTATAAATAAAAGTAGTATTTTTTAAAAAAAGATAGAAGGATTACACAGAGTCACTGTACTAAAAAGTAAATAAATAGTCTATATAAAAATATTTCAGGAAAATAGTATATGATCAAGAGCTAGTGGTGATAAGAGAAGTCAAAGATGCACTGAAGGCACTGGCAGAGAATAAGGCCCCAGGAATTGGTGGGAAATCAATTGACATGTTTCAAATGACAGATACAGCTCTGCATGTGCCAGGAAATTTGAAAGACAGCTACCTGGCCAACTGATTGAAAGAAGTATGCATTTGTTTTCATTCCCAAGAAAAATGATCTAACAGAATGTGAAAATTATTGAACAACATCACTAATATCATATGTGAGCAAAATGTTGCTGAAGATCATCCAAAGAAAACTTCCAGAAGCACAACATCAGTTTAAAAGAGGCCATGAAAAGGGGAATATTGTTGGTGATGGCAGGTGGATTTTCGCTGAAAGCAGCAAGTACCAGAAGAATGTCTATTCGTCTTTTATTGACTATGCAAAAGCATTTAACTGAGAGGATCATAAGAACCATGACTAACATTGAGCAGAATGGGAATTCCAGAGCATTTAATTGAACTTAAGCAAAAACTAGACATAGACCAAGAAATAGTTATTTGAACAGAAAAAAAGGGAACATTACATAGTTTAAAATCAAGAAAGGTATGTGACAAGGCTGTATCCTTTTACCATTACTTTTCAAACTGTATGCTGAACAAATTATTCACAAAGAACTTTATGAAGAAGAATGTGGTATCTGTATCAGAAGAGTTATCAACAACCTTCGTTATTCAAATGACAACAGTCTTGCTTACTAAAACTGAAGAAGTCTTGAAACACATATTGCAGAAGATCAAAGACTGTATACAGTTTGTAATACAGATTGCATCTCAACATCAAAGAAAGAAAGATCCTCATTACTGGGCCAATAGGAAAGATCACGATATATGGAGCAAAGATGGAAGTTATCAATGATTTCATTTTGCTTGGATCCACAATCAACACCACTAGTACTAGACATCAAGAAATGCACAGATGTATTGCAGTAGGAAAAGTCTGCTGTCAAGGGCCTCTCCAAAGTCCAGAAGAGCGATGATGTCAGCCTAAAGTCTAAGGCATACCTGATTCAAGCCATGGTTTCTTCAATAACCTGCTATGCATCTGAAAGCTGGACAATGAATAGAACAATAGAAAAAAGATCGATGCTTTTAAGCTATGGTGTTGAAAGAATGCTGAATATCCCATGTTTTGCCAAAAAAACACACACTTATATGCCTTGAAGAAAGTGTAGCCAGAGTGCTCCTTAAAAGCAAAGATGGTGAAGTTTCGTCTTACTGTGGGCATGTTGTGAGGAGGGCTATTCCTTGGAAAAGGACATCATGCTTGAAAAGTGGAAGGCCAGTGAAAGAGAAGAATTTCTCCATCAGGTGGATTGACACAGTGGCTGCAGCAGTGAGATTGATTATATCACAGATTATAAGAATAGTTTAGGATTAGACAGGATTTAGATATGCTGCTCATAGAGTTGCTATTAATTTTACTCAACTTGATGGCACTTAACAACAAATCACATAGGAGGAGATTGTCTTTTTCATGCAGAATAGCTGGTAGGTTCAAATTAGTCATCCCTGGGTTGACAGCACCACCACTGCTACCCATTGGGCCACCAGAGCCCCTCTCTTTTTTTTACTCAGATTTATTTATAAAGTTTGACTATATTGTTTATCATAAAAGATCCTTCCCATTTCCTTCACTCCACTCCACCCACCCATTCAACTGTGCTCGCTTTTTAAGTTTTGTTTTGTCTTAGGATAGAAGATAATATAAAATAACAAGGGTTGTTAAGTCAGAATAAAGTAAAACTCCCTTACTAAATACTCCTTTGTTTTGTTCTAAGCAAATGACAAGCTCTGTTTGGTAAGAGGAATGGGAAGATCAATGCAAGAAGATGGTCTTCAAGACAACACAGAAAAGATCACATCCTTCCTCTGTCTTTTGCCATCAGTGTGATGTTGGGAAATGCCCTTAATATTTCTAAACCTTCATTTCCCCACAAAATCAGAACAAGCCTATCTCAAATCAACAGCAGTTTGTGTGTATGAAACTAAGTGTCTTCTGTAACAGGTCTGTCTACATAATAAACTGTCAGAAAACACTTTTTTCTTCTCTCTCCTTTTGTCCTTCACATGAGAATACTCACAACTCTTTATGTATTTCATGAAGATTGAATAAAATTAAATTTTCTTCTAACACCTCACAAGAGAAGAGACTTAATTAAAAAGATGCTTTGGGAGAATTACTTAAGTACTCTCAATTGTAATTATGGGATTCAAATCCCAAGTAAATAAAAACAGTTTAATCAAAATTAAATTGTGTGATGAGATCTGAAGTGGCTCCATCAAGCTGTAAGGACAGTTATGTTCTCATTTCAAATTCAGGTAACGAGACCTCTGTTCTTGCACTTGTTCTTGCTCTCCAACCAGGAGAATTTAAGAAGTTCAATTATCTTTCCAACAACTAATCTATCCAAGCGCTTTTCTCCAGCTTGGGGCTGAAGTCATTGAAACCGTCTCAAGCATGTTGGAGATCTTGATATTTGCACAGGAAAAGGCAAGGACTCATAGGTGACTTGACGACACCTAACAGCAATGATCCAAAAGTGCATCCTAATGCCTTTTTGCATATTTTATTCTTTGTAGAAGATGAGAAAATCACAACAACATTTCCCACTCTTCCTTGTAGGTAGAGGAAGACTTTGTTCTGTTTGGTTTTTTTCCCAGTAAGTTAGAAGGGAAAACTGAGGTTTTTCTGAGCAGAATTCTGTTATTTTGTTAAAACTGGTTCACCTCTTCCTTTGTTTTCTTGCCTTGAACATAATTATAATATTTGAAATTTTCATAGTAATTTAAGCCTACATGAAATGAATCATATAAGAAGAGAAAGGACTCACATCCTTGGTAGTGTTTAGGAGTGTTGCTTAACAATCATTGCTGTATTGATTGGCATCATTCTCCAGAAAATACATAAAATTCTTGAAATGGAGAATAAAAAGTTCACTATAAATTACAAACTACAGTGTATTACCCCAATATGACTTATCTATGACAACAAGTTTGATTGAACTTCTAAACTACTTAGACAATTATTATATAATCTAGCTTACATCAAAAAACATCTGTGTTCTTATTGTTATTTTGTTCCAAGGAAGCAGAACTGACTCATAACCGCCCCTCCAGTGGGTTTTCATAGGTTGTAAATTACAAGGAAGGAGACTGTTCATCTTCCTCTTCAGAGCAGCCGGTGATATACATATACACACACTAGGATGGTAGAAGAGTAAGTGAAAGCTTAGAATTGTGGTGCTGGAGAAGAATATTGAACATACAATGGATGGTCAAGAGAACTAACATATCTGTCCTAGAGGAGATGAAACCAGATTGCTCCTTGGAGGCAAGGATTTTGAAGTTCCATCTGACATACATGAGGCATTGCCAGGAGTGACCAGAACTTGGAGAAGACCTTGCTTGAAAGAGTGGAGAGAGAGTACAGGAGAGAAAGACTGCGGATGAGACGTATTGACACAGTAACAGGGATAATGAGGGTAGGTGTTCTGGAGGCAGTGAGACTGGCTCAGGATAGTGCAGGGTTCAGGAGTAGTGTATGTGGGGTCACTATGAGTCACAGACAACTCAAGGCCACATAATAATAACAAAACACACAGACATTGTTATTGGATGTCGTCAAGTTGGAAACAACTCCAGCAAGTTTGCAGAGACTATAAATATCACGGGAAGAGATTTCCCATAATTCTGTATTAGAACAACTTATGTAGCTAGTGGATTCAGGCCACCAGCCTTTGAAATAGCAGCACAACTCCTTGCCTAGTAGATCAAAGACTGATAGAGTGTGTGTGTGTGTGTGTGTGTGTGTGTGTGTGTGTGTGTGTGTGTCTAGTGGTAGTCCACTGGCAAGAGACTGGGCTGGGCTGTAATCCTGAAGGCACATGGTTCAAGGCCACCAGCTACTCCATGGGAGAAGGATGGGCAATCTTCTATGCGATTAACTACCTCTGAAAACCCACCAGGCTATTGGTAGGTTCAGACAGGTAGGTTCAGACTCTATGGTACAAAACAACTATATATATATATATATACACACACACACACAGCACACACATATATACACACATACATATGTATACATATATAAATATACACAAGTATATATGTGTGTGTGTGTGTGTGTATATATTTTTTGTTGTTGTTGTTGGTGGTGGTGGTGGTGGTGGTTTTGTTGCTATGTGTCATCTAGTCATCTGTGTATAATAATAACAATCCTATGTAAAGTAGTTCTGAATCCTCCCGTCCTGATCCAGTCTCACTAATTCTGACATACCAATCCCTATTGCCTCAGTCACTGTATCAATCCATCTCATCCAAGGTCTTCCTCTCCTGTGCTATTCTTCTACCCTTCCAAGCATGATGTCCTTCTCCATAGACCGGTCTCGCCAGGCCACGTGCCCAAAGTGTGTGAGACAGAACTTCAAAATCCTGGCTTCCAAGGAGAAACTTGGTTTCACCCTCGCCAAGATAGACCTGTTTGTTTCCTTGGCAGTCCATGGTATGTTCAAGACTCTTCTCCAGCACCCCACTTCAAAGGCATTGATTCTTCTTCTGTATTCCGCAGTCATTGTTCAACTCGTTGAAATGTAACAAGTAATTGTAAAGAATATGGCCTGGATTAGGTGCACCTTAGTGTCTAGACTGACATTCTTTCTTTTCAGTACTCTTGAGGGGTTACTGAAAGCATATTTTCTCAATGCAATTTCTATTCTTATTTCCTGACTGCTGATTGTAAGAGTGTTGATTGTGGAGCTGAGCAAGTTGTAATTGTTAACAAACTTGATTTCTTCTCCATCTATCATGGTGCTGCAAATTGCCCAAGTGGTGAGAATCTTTGTCTTCTTGATGTTGAGCTTCAATCCATATTGAAGACTACAGTCCTTAACATTCTGTAGCAAGCACTTCATGTCCTCTTCAGTTTCAGCAAGCAAGGCTGTGTCATCTGCATAACATAGGCTTTTGATGAGTCTTCCTCCAATCTTGATGCCACATTACTCCTCATAAAGACCTGCTTCCTGAATGATCTGTTCTGCATATAGATTGAAAAGCTATGGGGACAGGATGCATCCCTGACACACTCCTTTCCTGACTTTGAGCCATGTACTATTTCCCTCCTCTGATTTTAGGACTCTTCCCAGTTCAACTACAGGTTTCACGTGAGAACAATTAGGTGTTCTGGAATTCCCATTCTTTTCAAGGTTAATCACAATTTGTTGTGCTCCACACAGCCAAATACCTTTACATAATCAATGAAGCACAGACAGACATTCTCCTAATATTTCGTACAATTCATCTGACATTGAAAATTGCCTCTTCTAAACCCAGTCTGTACTTCTGGTAGTTCTCTGTTGATGTATTGTTCCAGTTGGTTTTGGACAATTTTCAGCACCATTTTGCTCACATGTAATTTTAGTGATATTGTTGCATCATTTCCATGCTCTGTCTGATCACCCTTTTTTGAATGGCAATAAACATGGATTCTTTTCCAGTCACCTAAGAAGCTGTCCTAGATTCTTAGCACAGCTTGGTGAGCACGTCCATCTGTTTGCTGAAATATGTCAATTGGTATTCCATCAATTCCTAAGGTCTTCTTTTTAAAGCAACTCCTTCAGGGCAGCTTGAATTTTCTCCTTCATCACCATTACCTCTTGGTCATATGCTTTTTCATGACATTCTTCTGTGTCAGTCAATCTTTTTATTACAATGACTCTGTGTGGACTCAGCGATGAGTCATTTCTGACCCGATGGCACAAAACAACGACAAAAACAGGAGAAGAAAAATAGGCAATCTCATTTTTTGTAATTTACAGCTTCAGAAACCAAAAGTTGGGTCAACTATGAACTATGTCTGCGTGTGAGTGATATTGAAATTTTAAGCAGTATTGCTTTATCATGTCCAAATCTTGCCCACAGTGCCATTTTTCATTTCCAAGGTCAGGAATCTTGCGTTAAATGTCAGGTCTGAGGCAATTTGCCAGTGCCAGACACAGTTTCAGTAGCTATTTGGAAAATAGCTATGAAAAGCCTAAGAGATGTGGAAGGCTTAAACATCTCTTAATTGAAGTTCTCAAAGACTGCAGGGAAGCCTGAGCTCCACAGAACACACATGCAAATGAGCCCCGCAAGCCATACTATGAGCCATATGGGAACTTTCCCATCAAGTTCTTATCATTCTCAGAACAAAGCTGCCTCACTCCCACATTTTACATCCAGACGTCACAGAGGCACTCAAAATATTGCACACAGACCACTGCTCTTACCACCTTCAAACACGCATGATTACACTTAAAACAATGACTCAGCACAACAATATTGCATTTGCTCAAACACGGCTGAAGTCTTGCTAAAAATGTTTATTTATATAATGCATATTACAAGTTAGCACAAATCTGCCTGTGAGGTACACACAACACATTGCTATCACTAATAGCTTTATAACATATTTTAACTTTTATTAATTTTTAAAATGATGTAAACAAGCAGAGAAAGTGTTATTCACATCATCACCTGTTTGAATCAACCGGACATCTAGATAGCAAAGAATTGGTTAATCATTGTCTCAGAGATGATGAGGACGACACTGGAGAGGGCAGGGTTCAAGTCTGCTGTCCACAGCGTTACTATGAACAGTATTCGACTCGACAACAACTAACCACAATTGCTTAAATATAAAAATCTAAACATTTTAGTGAATATCTACCCCCAAATTCTCTTTAAATCTTAAATCTGTTTCTCACAAATATGCTCCTTCAGCCAACATCCAACATTGACTGGCTACCACACAGAGCACATCTCATTTTTAAATTTCTGGAGTTACACTGCTAACCCAAAGGCTGCATACACCTCTCTCTGATGGTTTGAGTCCACTGGCAGCTTTATGGTAGAAAAATGAGCAGTCTCCTCCCGTGAGATTTTCAGCTTCCAGAAATCTTCTGGGAGAGTAGCTATGAGTTGATTCCAATTGATAGCGATGAGTACTGAGTGGGATTATTTTGCTATCTTTTCAAGAATAGACAGGACAGTATTGAGTAAAGAAAAAATCTTGGAGTAAACTCCTAGGCTTGATTTGATTCCTAACTCTTCACTTGTTTCTTGGCCTCACAAGGATTTTTACATCCTTTTTCATCCTTGTTTCCACATTTACAAAAACCTCTGTTATGCAGATGACACAATCTTGCTTGATGAAACTGAGGAGGACCTGAAGAATAGTCTGCAATATGGATTGAAGCACAATATCAAGAAAATGAAGATTCTTACTTCTTGGCCAATTGGCAATATCATGTTAGATGGAGAAGATATTGGGATTGTTAACAATTTCAGTTTGCTTGGTTCTACAATCAACATGCTTGGAACCATCAGTCAGGAAAACAAAAGACAAATTGCATGAGGAAAATCATAAGGTCAGGAACCTCTACACAGTGCTAAAGAGCAACTATGTCAATCTAGAGACTAAGGTGTGCCTGGTCCAGGCCATGATCCTCCTAATTACCTGTTATACATCAGAGAGCTGGACAATGACCAAAGAGGACAGAAGAAGAATTGATGCCTTTGAGTTGTAGTACTAGAGAACAGTATAGTTGTATAGTACTGGAGAAGAGTACAGATGTATAATAAGAACACAGTTGTAGTTCTGGAGAAGAGTGTAGAACATAGACTGCCAAGAAAACTAATAGGTCTGTCTTGAAGAGAGTGAAACCAAGCTGTTAACTTGGAGGCTAGAATTTTTAGACTACATCTCACATATTTTGGGAAAGTTACCAGTAAGGACCAGTCCTCAGAGAAGGACATCATAATTGAAAGGGTGGAGGAACAGTGCTGGAGAGAAAGACCCCAGAGGAGATGGACTCACATGGTAACAGGGATAATGAAGGTAGTTGTGTCAGAGACAGTGAGATGGCCCAGGACAGAGCAGAGTTCAGAGCTATTGTGCATAGGGTCACGATGAGTTGCAGGCAACTTGACAGCACATAATAATAACAATGAGAAGAAAATATCTGTTTTAAAATTAGGTAATCTGCTTTTCTCCTGAACTAATAAATTTGTGATTGTATCAAGTATTATCTTTATAGTTTTTACAGTAAGATTTTAACATCAAGCCCCTTGTTGAAGAACTGTCACCTAGGAAAGAATTTTTATACTATTTTCAAGTGGAAAATTTCACTGAAAATATCTTGTTGTTGTTATGTGCCGTCGAGTCGCCTGCGACTCATAGCGACCCTATGTACAACAGCCCTAAATTCCGCTCTGTCCTGTGCCAATTGCACTGTCTCTGACACTCCCATCACAATTATCCCAGTCTACACATTTTAAAATTCATTT
>NW_006399917.1:6002461-6004143 GCF_000299155.1 Elephantulus edwardii
ATAAATCAGCTACATACATACACTATTTGGTACCAGTGTTTTTATAGGATCACTTGGACCCCACTATTGTTAGTTTGTGAAGTGTGATAGAAGATATTTCCCCTGAACATTTTGGTCACCAGTTCCCTTTTTACCCTACAAACTGAGTCAAATCATTCACTATCTGGAATCTTTTTTAAAAACCTCAAATACCAAGAATAACAACATTAGTTGTTGTTGTTGTGTACCATCGAGTCAGAACTAATGTATAGCTGCCCTCCAGTGGGATTTCAAAGGCAGTCATATGGAAGGGAGGAGATTGCCCATCCTTCTCCCTCAGAGCAGCTGGTGGCCTCAAACCATGTTCCTTTGGGATTGCAAAGCAGCTTCTTACCACTAGGCCACCAGAGCAGTATAAATATTTTTATAAATCCCACCTTACACTCATTTATTTTTGCCTTTAAAAAAAGGTAACAGATGCCTTACCCGCAGAGTGGAAAGACAAACTTAGGCATGCATTTGAAAATTGATTCTGCTTGTCTATTCAGCCCACTCAAGGTAGGAGTAATTCTACTGTCCAACCATATATCATCCTTATAGTGAGAGTCTTAAAAGAGAACTAAAATCACACTGCAGAAGGAACCAGATTTAATTTAAGGAAGCCATTACATTTAGCCTAAATCTATTTTAAACAGACAATAAAATAATAAACATATTCAATTACAAGCCGTGTATATTCTTTCTTCACTTAGTAGTTGCTAAACCCACAGCCGTGTGGGGTTAATGTAATTGTTTCTGCTCTGAGTCTATGAAACTTGTACATTATGAGCTTTCATTTGTTTCTGTGTCATTCACAGCTTCTCTTCTGATCTGGGGGTGGTTCTTGTGTTGGGCCACTATAGTCAATCTTCACAATTTCCTCAGTCATGAAAACACAGTTTTGCATCATATATGCTCTTATATCTAATAATCCATGGTTCTGTTTGCTGCTTGTCTAATCCGTGTAAATAATGGAAGTTCACCTCTCTTTCAGCTCCTTGGAGGTCCTGGATTCCTCTCTGAGAATGCCTGGAAATACCTGACTCTGAAATCTTTCTTCTCTGTGATGAAAGATGTTATAAAAATTCTTGTGATTTTGAAAGGAAAAGAATGAATTTAGGTGCATAGAATCTACTTTTCACTTGCTATGCATCAGATATCTGTATAATGACTAGGAAGGATAAAAGGAGAATTGATGCATTTGAGCTGTGGTGCTGGGAAGAGTATTGAATATACTATGGACTGCTAGGAAAACAAACAAGTTCATCCTGGAGAGGGTGAAACCAGGCTTTTCCTTGGAGGCAAGAATTCTGAAGCTTCATCTAACATAATTTGGACAAGTTGCAAGGAGGCACCAGTCCTTGGAGAAGGTCATCATGTTTGGGAGGGTGAAGGGACAACACAGGAGAGCAAGACCCTCCATAAGGTGAATTGGATCAGTGACTGGGATAATCGGAGTAGGTTGTCAGAGACAGTGAGATTAGCACAGGATAGAGCAAGGTTTAGGGCTGTTGTACATAGGATTGCTATGAGTCACAGGTGACTCAACGACATAGAACATCATCATTAACAAATTAGTTGATTCACTTATTCAACAGTATTTACTATATTAGATACTTATATTGAAGATATTAGCATTAAATCAAATAGAAACTCATAATTTT
>NW_006399917.1:6004442-6017918 GCF_000299155.1 Elephantulus edwardii
AGAGGGGAGCGAACTGGTGGGGAGGGGTGGGCAGGGAGAAAAGTGTGGCAATGAATGAATGGAAATCCAAAACCTCTGTAAATGTTTATTAAAATTTATAATAATTTAAAAAGACAACACAAATCCAATATGCTTGGAAGAAAAAAAAAAAGAAGAGGTCATGACACTGGAGATATTGTAGCTCATGTTAGATAGATCTTCACTGAAAGCAGGGAGTACCAGAAGAATGTCTATTCGTGTTTAATTGACTATGTAAAAGCATTTAGCCGTGTGGATCACAATATACCGTGGCTGACTCTGAGAAGAATGGCAATCTCAGAACAGTTGATCATGCTTATGTGAAACCTATAATTGAACCAGGAAGCAGTTGTCAGAAAATATCAAGGAAACACTGGATGGTTCAAAAGAGTATATGCCAGGGATGCATCCTATGACCATACCTTTTCAATCTATATGCAGAACAAATTATCCAGGAGGCTGGGCTCTATGAGGAGAAATGTGGCGTCAGGTTTGGAGGAAGACTCATCCACATTCTGTGTTATGCGGATGGTACAACCCTGCTAGCTGAAAGTGAGGAGGACCTGAAGCACTGCAGAAGGTCAAGGACTGCAGAAAGCTGCATAAAGTCAAGGATGGCAGCCTTCAATATGGATTGAAGCTCAACATCTAGAAAACAAAGATTCTCACCACTGGACCGATTGGCAGCACCATGATTAATGGTGAAGATATTGAGATTATTAACTGCTTCAGTTTGCTTGGCACCACAATCAACACTCTTGTTACCAGCAGCTAGGAAATTAAGATTAATTACATTGGAAAAGTCTGCTGTCAGAGACCTCTTCAAAGCACTGAAGAGCAATGACATCAGTCTGGAGACTAAGGTTCACCTGATCCAGGCTATAGTCTTTGCAATTATTTGCTATGCATCAGAAAGCTGGACAATGACTAGGGTTGATAGAAGGAGAATTGATACCTTTGGGATGTGGTGCTGGAAGAGTACTGAATATATTATGGACTGCTAGGAAAACAAACAGATTCATCCTGGAAAGTGTGAGACAAGTCTGCTCCTTGGAAGCAAGAATTCTGAGGCTTAGTCTGATATACTTTGGACATTGAGCCTCAATCCGTATTGGAGGCTGCAGTCCTTGACCTTCTGCAGCAAGTGCTTCAGGTCCTCCTCAGTTTCAGCAAGCAGTGTTGTATCATCTGCATATCACAAATTGTTGATAGATCTTCCACCAATCTTGACCCCACACTTCTCCTCATAGAGCCCAGCCTCCTGGATAATCTGTGCTGCATACAGGTTGAAAAGGAATGGAGACAGGACACATCCCTGGCGTACGCCCTTCCCAATTTTGAACCATGCAGTGTTCCCTTGCTCTGTTCTGACGACTGCCTCCTGGTCCAAGAATAGGTTTCTCATTAGCATGATCAAGTGTTCTGGGATTCCCATTCTTCTCAGAGTCAGCCACAGTTTGTTATGATCCACACAGTCAAATGCCTTTGCTTGGTAAATGAAACACAGATAGACATTCCTCTGGTATTCCCTGCTTTTAGCTAAGATACATCGAACATTAGCTACAATATCCCTAGTACCACGACCCCTTCTAAACACAGCAGTTCTCTGCTGATTTGTTGTTCCAGTCTTTTTTGGATAATCTTCAGTAGAATCTTGCTTGCATGTGAAATCAATTATATTGTTCTATAGTTTTCACACTCTGTTGGGTCACCCTTCTTTGGGATGAGAACAAATACAGATCTCTTCCAGTCAGTTGGCCAGGTGGTTATTCTCCAGATTTCTTGGCACAACTTGGTGAGCACGTCCAGGGCAGCATCTGTTAGCTGAAATATGTCAATTGCTATACCATCTATTCCTGGGGACTTATTTTTTGCTATTTCCTTCAAAGCAGCTTGAACTCCTTCCTTCATCACCATAGGCTCTTGCTCATTAAATTCTTCTGTGTCTGCCAATTCTTTTCAATACAGTGACTCAGTATATTCTACCCATCTTCTTTTAATACTTCCTGGCTCATTTAATATTCTGGCTAAAGCATCACTTGTTATGCATCAGAGAGTTGGACAATGACTAAGGAGGATAGAAGGAGAATTGATGCCTTTGAGCTGTGGTGCTGAAGAAGAGTTTTGGGGGTACCATGGGCTGCTAGGAAAACAAACAGATTCATCCTGGAAAGGGTCAAACCTGGCTGTTCCGTGCAGACAAGGATTCTAAGGCTCCGTCTAACATACTTTCGACATGTTGCAAGGAGGGAGAGGTACTTGGAGAGGAACATCATGGTTGGTAGGGTGGAGGGACAGCGCAGAAGGCGAAGGCCCCGTATGAGGTGGATTGATTCAGTGACTGGGGTAATCGGGATGGGTGTATCGGAGACGGTGTGATTGGCACAGGACAGAGTTTAGGGCTGTTGTACATAAGGTCACTATGAGTCGCAAGCAACTCGACGGCACATAACAACAACAACAGCCTTCCAATTTAATTGTTTTAGACCATCTGGTGGCCTAGTGGCAAGTAGCTGCACTGCAATCCTGAAGGCACTCAGTTCGAAGCCACCAGATGCTCTGCGGGAGAAGGATGAGCAGTCTCCTCCCACATGATTAACTGCCTCTGAAAACATGCTAGAGGATCAGCTACAGGTGGCTTCCAACTTGACAATACACAACAACAGCAGCATTCCAATTTAGTAACCTTTTAAAACAGAACAGAACTGTCCAATAGGGTTTTCAAAACTAGTCTGTAATCTTTAGTGAAGTAGATTACCAAAACTTTCATCTGCAGGGTAGTGGTGTATTGAAACTGTCCACCTTTTGGTTAATAGTCACACCCTTTCAAGCACTGCACCACCTGCAACTCCTATACCTATGCTATTCCCTTTGGAGATTAGGGTTTTCATTGGTATGTTAATGAGGCTAGAACAATATAGTCTCAGTTTTAAAGCAATATTTTTTGAGCAGCTTAGGCACTGAGCAAGAGAGCTGAATTTTTTTATAGAGGACGAATGGAATTATATATTATAAAGGAGATATTACATTATAAAAACTATGTTGTTGTTGTTGTTGTTGTTGTTATGTGCTGTAGCATCACCTGGAACTCATAGTCACCCTATGTACAACAGCCCTCAACCCTACTCTATCCTGTGCCAATTTCACTGTCTCCGAAACACTCATCCACATTACCCCAGTCACTGAATCAATCCGTCTCATCAAGTGTCTTCCTCTCCTGTGCTATCCCTCCACCCTCCCAAGCATAATGTCCCTCTCCAATGACTGGTCTCTCCTCGCAACATGTCCAAAGTATGTCAGACAAAGTTTCAGAATCCTTGCCTCCAAGGAGCAGCCTTGTTTCACCCTCTCCAAGGCAAACCTGTTTGTTCTCTTAGCAGTCCATGGTATATTCAATACTCTTTTCCAACACCACAGCTCAAAGGCATCAATTCTATCATCCCTAGTCATTGTCCAGCTGTCTGATGCATAGCAAGTGATTGTATCAGGCTCACCTTAATTTCCACACTGACATCATTGCTCTTTAGTACTCTGGAGAGGTATCTGACAGCATACTTTCCCAATGCAATATGTCTTTTAATTTCCTGACTGTTGGTGCCAAGAGTGTTGATCGTGGAGCCAAGCAAACTAAGGCTGTTTACATTCTCAATCTCTTCACCATCTATCATAATGCCAATTGGCCCAGTGGTGAGAATCTTTGTCTTCTTCATGTTGAGCTTTAATCCATACTGGAGGCTGCAGTCCTTGACCTTCTGCAGCAAACACTTCATGTCCTCCTCAGTTTCAGCAAGGAGGGTGTGTCATCTGTATTCATAAAGAAATTGTTATAACCAAATATTATAGCCTTCTGTATGGATTATACCTCAGAGAAATTAGAACTCTTCACGCTTGACCAATAAGAAATAAAATTATAGACGGAGGAAAAGGGAAGTTATGATCCCATTTTATTTGGATTCACAATCTTAGAAGCTGCTCATGGAAACAGGAATGAAAAAAAAATACATGAACTTATTTTATTCAGCAAACCTGCTGTTGAGAAATCTGAATTACTAAATATCAAGGATGTCCCTTAAAAAACAAAGTTGCACCTGACTTAAACACTGATATATTCAATTGTTTCACATGCGTGCAAAAGCTGGAAAAATGAATAAGAATTACTGCTTTTGACTTGTAGCATTGGTAAAGTCTACCGATTATATTATAGACTGTCAAAAGAACTAATACATATTGTAAGAAGTGCAACCAGAATGCTCATTAGAAGCAAGGATAGTGAGACTCACATATTTTGGGCATATTTGCAGAAAGTGCTAATCCCTGGAGAAGAACAAATACATGGTTAGCAAAAAGGAGAAAGACCTTCTAGAAGATGATGATACTGTAATTTCAACAATGGGCTGACACAGCCTTTATTATGAGGATGTTCAGTATCAGATGGAGTTGTTGATGTTGTTGTTATATTCTTTTGAACTGCAGTGTTGGAGAATAATGCTGAGAATCCCATGGACTGCTAAAATAACTAGATGTGTCTTGAAGTAGGTCAAGCCCGAGTACTCCTTGGAAGCAGATATGATAAAGGTTCGTCTCATACTTTGAACATGTTGCTAAGAGAGGCAATTCTTTGGAGAAAGGCCGTATAAGCATTTCTAAACAGAAATGTGGAGGGATGGAAAGGAGAGCAAGACCCTCAGATAGGTGGATTGACACAGTGATTGCAGCAATGAGCTCGAGTATATGAGAGATCTTGAGATGGTCCAGGCTAGGAGAGGATGCAGATCTGTTGTTCATAGGATTTCTTGAGCCATATTCGACTTGATAGCACCTAAGGGCAACATGAGTAATTGATGATCTGTTCCAAAATAAGCACCTGTTTTGGTTTTGAAAGCTAATATTGCAGTTCTCCAACAATTCTTTTAATAGATATTGTCAAGCTCATTCTAGTGCAGTCCATCAGGTGAGGTCTATGTATAAAGTACCTTTTATGTTTTTTTAAAAAAAAGATACTTGCTATGAGTTACATCTCAACATTAAGAAAACACAGTTCTTCATCACAGGGACATCTGACAACATCATGATATATGGGTAAAAAATTGAAGTTGTCAGTGATCTTGTCTTATTTCTATCAACAATCAACACCCTTGAATAGCATTTAGTTAATCTAGAGAACTGCACTGGACAAACCCTCTGACAGGAACTTCCCCAAAATACTCAAGAGCAATAATGCCATTTTGAAGAGTAAACAGCACCTGATTTAGGTTTTTAAAGTCACTCACTAAGCATCTGAGTGCTGGGCAATGAGTAAGGATGACAAAAGAGCTGATTCCTTTGAGTACTTGTGCTGGAAAAGAGCACTTAATATTCCATAAACTGTCAACAGAATAGACAGATATGTCTTGGAAAAGTGCAGCCAAAGTGTTCCTTGGAGGTAAAGATGACAAATCTTCATCTCTCATACTCTGGATATGTTACTAGGAGAGATTATTCTTTTAGAAAGAGATGTCATGCTTGGGAAGATGGAGGGTCAACAAAAGAGAAGACACCCTACAAAGTAGCTTGAAACAGTGACTGTAGCAATGGGCTCAAGTATATCAGAGATGATGAGGATGGCACAGGATAGGACAGTGGTCAGATCTGTTGTTCATGGAGTTACTATGGGTTTTACTCAACTCTATGTCACCTAACAACAATTACTTTATATCTTTGTTGAAATAAGCTTTGCATCAGAGAGCTGGACAATGACTACAGATGAGAGAAGAACTGATGCCTTTAAGTTGTGGTGCTGGAGAGGAGTATTGAATATATACCGTTGACTGCTAGGGGAACAAATAAGTTCCCCCTGGATAGGGTGAAATTAGGCTGCTCCTTGGAAACAAGAAATTTAAAGCTCTGTCTGATATAATTTGGACCTGTTGCAAGGAGGGGCAAGTCCTTGGAGAGGGGCATCATGCTTCGGAGAGTAGAGGGACAGCGCAAGAGAGGAAGACCATGAATGACATGGATTGTTTCAGTGACTGGGATTATGGGGGTGAGTGTCTCAAAAGAAGATGAGGTAGACACTGGAGAGAGCAGTGATCAGAGCTGTTGCACATATGGTTGCTATGAGCTGCAAGTGATTCAAGGGCACTTAGCAACAACAGTATATATAAGCTTGCTGTTCTATTGTTTTCTGTCATTATAGGAAAATAATTAATGCCTTTGAGTTGTGGTGTTGGAGAAGAGTACGGATAATTCCATGGACAGCCAAGAAAATGAACAGATATGTCTTGGAGAAGGTGCAACTGGACTGCTCTTTGGAGATAAGAATGATGAGGCTTTGCCTAACATACTTCGGACATATTTCTAGGAGGTGCTATTCCTTGGAGTGAAAGACTCTCCAACAGGTGGATTGACAAGGTTACTGCTATAATAGGCTCTTGTTAGTTAGGAAGTGTGAGGATGGCACAGAACAGGACTAGATTCATATTTGTGGATCATAGGGTCGCTATGAGTTGTACTCGATGCAATAGCAGCAAATGACAATATAGTTCTTCTCTGTCAGTTTGATGTAATGGGGTAATTTGTGTGTTACTGTGATGCCTGAGCTATGCCACCAGCATTCCAATTCCAAGAGAATTACCTGTCATAGTTGGGTTTCAGTAGAGCTCTCAGATTAAGTCAGACTAGATAATAGGATTGTCCATCAACTTCTGAAATAACAAGCCTATGAAAACCCTATGAACAATAGAGACGTATGGACAGCTATATAGTATTAGAGTTAAAGCCCAGACTGAAAGTCACTCAAAAAATGAGGAGAAAAACAGCAAGCAACAATTAATAATTGTAACATGGAATTTATAAAGTAAGAACATAGGAAAACTGAAAGTTGTCAAAAATTAAATACAACACATGAAGATTGACATTCTAGATATTGGTGAACTGAGATGAACTGGCTTTGGCCACTATGAATAAATCATATGCTCCATTATGCTGAGAATGAAAAACTAAAGAAAATTGGTGTTACATTTATAGGTAAAAAGACAATTTCAAGATCTATCCTGAAATACAATGTTGTGAGTGATAGGATACCATGTGTATATGCACACAACGAAGACCTGTTAATATGACTATTATTCAAATATATACACCAACAGCTAAAACCAGAGGAGGAAACAGAGAACTTTTAATTAAGTTTGCAGTCTGAAATGAACCAAACATCCAATCAAGATGTTAATTATGATAATAATTGTTGTTGTTTGGGACCGTCGAGTCGTAGATGACTCATAGCGACCCTATGAAAGAATGGCCTGAGCACTGTTTGTACATAGAGTTTCCGGAGGCAAGCCATTTCAGAAGCGGATGCTGCTCTTGCTTCCCGATGACAACAATTAGTGACTTAATAATACTTGGTGACTGGGATGTAAAAGATGGATGGATTGAAGAAGGAAGTAATAACTTAGTGACCAAAATGAGGTCTTACCTACTAGGTCACCAGAACTCCTCCCTTTACTACTTCTTCTTAATGTTATGTGCCATGGAGCCAGAACCAAGGCAAAGCTGACAATCCAGTGAGTTTTCACAGGCTGTAAATCACAAGGATGAAGACTGCCTCTCGTTCTCCCACAAAGATGTTGGCAGATTTGAACCGTGTGCCATTGGACTGGCAGCTTCAACACTTACCCAATAAATCATCAAAACTTTCTCTTTAACTGTGTATTGTTGTTTACCACCTTTGAATTGGATCTGACTCATGGCTGATATTTCACTAGATTTTCAGAGGCATTTAAATCACATGGTAGAAGGTTGTCCAGCTGGACGAGTCAAACCTTGTGCCTTTGGGTTGATAGCACAGATCCTTAACACTAGGTCATTAGGGCTCCCTCCTTCACTACACAGAAGGGAATGGAAAAGATGATAATTGGCTTTACAAATATCTTTATTGGTAAAATACTGAGTTGTGTTATTTGCAAATATTTATCATTTGTGTTGTTTTTATATGAGATCTCATTTGGCATCTAATTTTTTTTTATTTTTTTTTCTATAATTATATTTTATTAATTTTCATAAACATTTACAGAGATTTTGGGCTTCCACTCATTCATTGTTGCACTATTCTCTCTACCCTCCTCCCAGTTTGTTCTTGTCGAAATGCCACAGTGCTTGTCAAAGCCAGTTCTGATTAATCTTCTTTGTCAGTGTGTCCTTTGCCATTCCCTATCACTCCTCCCTGAGAGAGACTTCAACCTGAGTCATAAGGAAAAGGGGATAGCGTATTCTCTTAGCTACTTCCTGCTGAAAAGGGACGCTGTGGGTTTCAGGGTGAAGATCTTCTCTCACTACTCTAAAGGGCCCCTTTGGCAGTAGGAAACACATAGACTATTATGGAGATTGATTTTGGAATTTAGATGCACTCTTATTGATTGTGCTTGGCTGTACATGTTCATATCCTTGAAGATGTATCATGGGGGTGTTGCAACCTAGAAGACACAAATTTGACTAACAAGTTATAAGTACATGAGTCCAAAAATTATGGAAAAGTAAAAGAAAAGATTCTTTCATTGTTTTACAAATCCTCCCCCAGGTCCCCTCCACCATGTAGCCCTCGATCTAGTCTCCTGTGATGACAGAAATACCCAGTTATATCTCTCTTTTAAACGGTTCTCTCCCTCCTCTGTTTCAGTGCAGTATACATTATTGAACCCATCTTACTCAGTCTCTCCCCAACCCCAAGGACAGTCCCATTCTACAACAGTGGCATCATGTAATATTTGTCCTTTTGTGACTGGGATATTTCACTCAACATAATGTTCTCCAGAGTCAACCATTTTGAATAATATTGCATGAGTTCCTTGTTTTTTAATGCAGCATAGTATTCCATTGTGCGAATATACCACAGCTTCTCTAGCCATTCGTTTGTTGATGGGCACTTAGGTTGTTTCCAACTCCTTGCTATTGTGAACAAAGCTGCAATAAACATGGGTGTGCATGGCATCTAATTTTTTGTTTTGGTCTATTTAAGCTTCTGTTTCTCTTCAGAATTATTCTATTAAAATAACATTGTTAATAAAAGTTTTTTATGTGTCGAATTTGCTTCTCAGATTAAATATTAGGTCAAAAGCCATTCTTACTGACTCTTTTATTACACTGAATTCTAAGATGAAGAATGCATTTAGACTGAAATAAATTGAGTAATGCTTTGGTACTTTAAATAAACATTGGTACTTTGTGTTTATGATGAAGAGAAAACAAGTGCTCCTATGTAAAGGTTTTGTAAGCCATTACCCACCATTAGCTTCAAGTCAAGAAAATAACTCATTATCTGAATCATTTCTTGGAGAAAGGGGGAAAGCTAGAATATGCTCTAATATATTTTGAAAACAACTCGGGTTCCTATTTCAATATGATCAGTAAGTTATAACACTTGACTGAATTTTATTTACTGAAAACTCATTATGGTTTTGCAGTCCATTTTCCTCCATACTGCAAAAATAATAGCTTCACCAAGCCCTGATCATAAAAAAATTATATTTAATATTTACACAACTTAAATGCTTTGTATAACATCCAAAAATGGATGGAGGGTCACTAGGCGTCAAAAGAGACTCAAGACTTTGAGCTTTTAGTTTAGTGGATGCGGTATGTGCGTTATGGAATCCACAAGCTGTTCCACAGAAGATAGATGGATAATTTCTTCCTATAAAGATTAACCTTAGAAAAACAAGTCAGGGGTGGCCAGGCGGAGGTGGCAGGTGTTGCAAAGGCTGGTGGCTGGGAGGGACGGCAGGGCTGCAAGCATCTCGCCATGGCCAGCCTCAACTCTGTGGAGATGGAGATCCAGGCGCTGCAGCAGCTGGTGGACGAGGTGGAGGACCAAACTCAGGGCCTGCAGCTCGAGCTGGATGAGCTGGACCGTGAGAGATAGACCAAGGTGCAGCTCTCAATCAAGGCATCCAGCTGGTGCAGGAGGAGCTGGACAGGGCTCAGGGGCGCCTGGCCACAGCCCTGAAGAAGCTGGAGGAGGCAGAGAAGGCTGCAGATGAGAGTGAGAGAGGCCTGATATCAGTGATAGAGGACCAGGCCCTGGTGGACGGGGAGAAGACGGAGATCCGAGAGATGCCGCTCAAAGAGGCCAAGCGCATGCGGAGGAGGCAGCTCCTAAGCCTTGTCCTGGAGGGCGAGGTGGGGACAGCCGAGGAGCGAGCAGAGGTGTCTCAACTACAATGTGGCAACCAGAAGGAACTCAAGACTGTCACAAACAATCTGACATCGCTCGAGGCGGCCTCAGAAAAGCATTCTGAAAAAGAGGCTAACTATGAAGAAGAAATTAAACTTGTGCTGGGCAAGACCTGAGCTGAGTTCTCAGAGAGAACGATTGCCAAACTGGAAAAAGGCCATTGATGACCTGGAAGAAAAACTTGCCCAGGCCAAAGAAGAGGACGCAGGCTTCCATCCGACACTGGATCAGGTGTTAAATGAACTTAACTGTACATGAACAAAGCAGGAGAGTTTTGTTCCAACAGAAAATGCCAGGGCTCTGTGTCTTTCTCTTCTTTCGTTAGACGTTTCTTTTGTCATTGCATCTTCTTTTTTGCTGGAAATGGCGAGCGAATTATGAACACATGACCAAGTATTTTGTATCAGAGAAGCTTTGAGCACCAGTTAAATCTGCTTCCTTCCTTTTTGTTTTTCAAATGACACCGGCTTGTTTTGGTTTGGTTTGGTTTGGTTTGCTTTGTTTTGTTTTTCCGGCTCTATTTTTACCTTTAAGTTGCATTTACTCCTAAAATAATCAGAGCATTTCATACTAAACATATAATCTGTTCAGACAGGGGCATTTGGTTCCTAAGGGAATAGACGACCCCACCCTTTTTAAGAGCACAGACTCAAATGTCTAACCATGAATTGATTAAAAAGCCTTCTGGGCCACGGTGGGTCACTCACTGTACAGGAGACGAGGGATCATCACATTGATCTGGGTGGGGATTTTCAGAGTAAATGAGAAAGGATTGTAGTGGGAAGTCATAAACCACAGGCAGGTTAGCCTATCACCTTGGCCCTTTCACCACTCCACTGGGCGGAGCAAACATCCTCTGAGCAGTCGGCTAAAAATGCTTGGGACAGAGTCTTGCTACTCCTCACACTTTGTAGAAGATTCTTGATGCTGTGCTCTTCCGTTAGTTTCTTTCATTCTAAAGTCGGCCTTTGAGACGATGTCTAATTTCAGTAGTGGCCCATGTTTGGCCCATGGATAGGAGGCTTTCCACGCATTAGAAATTAATATGGTGGAGTCCAGTCCTACCCAGGTACCTTCTAAATCAAAGACACTGCTAGCCACCAACAGCTTGGACTGGTAAGATTTTTTCTGTTAACAAACAGTAGTCTGTGGAAGGAGCCACTATGGCTGTAGCATAAAGATGAAAAAGTAATTGGCCAGACTTCACCTCCTCCATGCGTCAGGGAACTTCAGGCTGAAGTTACATGTATAAGTATGAAGTTATATGTAGCTGAAGAGTGACTCGTTCAGTTCTTTCTTTGGGACTAAGTTAAAGACAAAGAAACTCCTGACTGAACTGGGTACGGAGTGTTCTGTAGACAGAGCTGTGCGTGCTGGCTTTTTTTAATTTCTGCTTTCTCAGTTATCTTCTCAGTTACCATTCCACATTCCCCCAGCAGCATGGGGGCCAACTCGAGTTTACAATTCTGGCTAGAAACACCCTGCTTCTAGCCTATCCAGATCCCCTGCCCCTCACTCCTATTTAGTAAGCATCACGCTACCCAGGAGACACACTAGCAAATGGTGCAATTGATTAAAACCCACACTTTTTCTTTAGACTCTTTCAACTGTATCATATGTGATAGCATCTCTTTTCTCCATTTTAGTCAAACGAATTTTTACATAAATTAAAAAAAAAAGGGCAATACAAGTCAGGGTCACCATGAGTTGGGAGTAACTCAAATGCAATGAGCTTGGTGTGGGTTGTGGTGTAAAGTTTTAGGCAACTCATTTGCTTCAGATAAAGTGTCAACGATGACATTTCACTCTATGTAACACCAAACTTTTAAATTATTATTTCTATATTATTATATAATTCTTTATTATTAATAATAATTATTATTATTATCATTAATCCCACCACTCTCCCATCATTTTGTCATGTTACGGTGTTTTGTATGGTGCTTTTATGCAAGAGAAAAAATGCTACTCATATTTCAGATACCACATAAATCTTCAAAGGAGACAGATTTTGGCCTAATCTGTAAGTGGTTGTGTTGCCAAGCTAAATGCTTCTCTGGCATTTTGACTCCCCCAGCAGCTCCATAGAAGAAATGGGGTCAGTCTCTCCCCCTGCCAATTAGAGACTCATAAACATAAAGGAGGGTTAGCTATGCTTTGTTTCTGAGTCAAGAGCAAAGAGAGAGGTAGATAGACTCGGATGAAAGACCTGTTGACCTAATTTTGAAAATTAGCAAAAGAAAAACTGTATGGATTACGATAGAGCACTGTTCAACTTTCTTTTTTTGGATATCATCAGGTGGAGTCAAATACTGAAGGGGAATATCACATTTGAATAATCGAGGAACAGCAAGGACAAGGGAGTTTGTCCGTAAGATGGATTATCACAATAGCCATGAAGGAATATGCAGTGTTTATGAGTATGATGTGTGATCAGGCAATATTTCATCCTATTGTGCATAAGGTCATTATTCATCCAGGTTGCATTGACAGCATCCATTTATCAGTCATTTGATAAATATGTATCAAGATAAGAAGAACAATAATATTTTACTAAAGAAAATGCACCGTATGATTCTAGGTTGGGGTGCTAACAACTACACTTTAAGAAACATTCTTTAGATTTAGAAAGTCTTGTAGCTAATTCCCTTATAGTGCCAGGAATATTCTCTGAATAGAATTGAATCACTAAGTCACCATATGTCCTTTCTTCTTGTCTTCCAACTCATATTTGAAAGAATTGAAGGCTTGGCCTAGTCTGAATATATGTAGATGCAACCTTGACACACAACTTTAAAACTAACAGATTTTCAAAAATCTCAACTGCTACATTCCACCCTTTGACAAATCCTGGTACAAACTGGGTAAGTAACTTTGAGCCACTGAGATGACATCTGTGCCTGGCCTGATGTGTCGGAAATCTTCCTTTTCTGATTTCTCCATTACTATGACATGTTTGACTACAATTCTATACACTGTCACTCACCAATCTTACCACATCAAACACTAATTTGCTCTTTCAAGGTTGTGTGAGCTCTGGTGGCCTAGTGGTAAGGAATTGTGCTGCCAACCCAAAGGTACGTGGTTTGAATCAACCAGCTGCTCCACAGGAAAAAGAGGAACAATCTTCTCCAGATGACTACCTCTGGAAAACTCACTGGAAAGTCAGCTAACATGGAAACTTTTATGGGTTGATAAGCTGGGAGGGAGGGATTGTATGATAATGAAAGTGGGGGTTTTTTTGTTTGTTT
>NW_006399917.1:6020631-6029495 GCF_000299155.1 Elephantulus edwardii
TCAGATAATAGAGAAGAGGCATATTGCAGGTACACAGAATAGCTGGCAGGAGGAGGTGCTGGGGACTCGGAGAACGTGCTCCTGAGCAGAGTGGAAGGCTGGAAGCTGAGCACCAGCGGAAGTCACCTCAGATAATAGCGAAGAGGCATATTGCAGGCACACAGGAAAAGCCAGCAGGAGGAGGTGCTGGGGACAGGGAGAACGTGCTCCTGGGCAGAGGGGAAGCCTGGAAGCTGCGCACTGGCGGAAGTCACCTCAGATATAGACTTAGTGTACCAAAAATTTCAGGAAGTACAATATGAGCAGGAGCCAATGGTAATGAAGGAGAAAGTTGAAGCTACATACTTTGGACATGTTGCAAGGCTAGACCGGTCCTTGGAGAGGGATATCATGCTTGGGAAGGAGGGGGACCCTCAATGAGATGAATCGATTCAGTGACTTGAGTAATGGGGGATAGTTGTGTCAGAGACAATAAGATTGGCATAGGATAGAGCAGGCTTTAGGGCTGTTGTTCACAAGGTTGCTATGCGTTTCAGGAGACTTGATGGCGCATAACAACAACAATGACATCAGAATTGGAAAAAAACTCATCAACAACCTATATTATACAATGACACAAACTTGTTTTCAGAAGAAAGTGAAGAGGATTTGAAACACTTGCTGAAGAAGATAACAAAAAACCCTTCAATATGGTTGCATTTCAATATGAAGAAAACAAAAACCCCTGTCACTGGACTAAGAGACAACATTATTATAGATGGACAAATAATGAAGTTGTCAACAATTTCATCTTACTTGAATCCACAATCAACAGCTATGGTACTAGCATTTAAGAAACCAAAAAGCCTGTCTCATTGGGGAAATCTGCTGTCAAGGATCTCTCCAAAGTGTTAAATAGCAAGAATCCCAGTTCAAAGTTTAAGGCTCACCTTATACTTTAAAATGGCTCATGGAATTTTCAATTGCTTTCTCTGCATCTGGAAGATGGATAGTGAACAAGGAAGATCAAAGAAGAATGAATGTCTTGGAATTGTGGTGTTAGCAAAGGTATTTTATTATTGTGGACTTCCAAAAGGACAAACAAATCTATCTTGAAGGAAGTACAACCTGAGTGGTCCTTAAAGACAAGGCCTGTGAGAATTTATGTCACTTGCTTTGGACATATTTTCAGGAGGAACCAGTCCTTAGAAAAAGACGTCATTCTGGGAAAGGCAGCAAGCCAAAAAAAAAAAAGGGAAAGGCAACAGACCAAGAAATCTTTCTATGAGATAGACTGATTACCCAAAGGGTCTGAGTACGACAAAGATTGTAAAGATTAAGTGGGAGAGGACAAGACTCAGATCTTTGTTCCTAGGGTCATTATGACTTATGGTTTACTCAACAGCACCTAACAAGAACAGTGGTGTAGTCCACAGAGAATTGTGAGGCTAACCCAAAGGTCGCACCCCTCTAGTAGTTAAAACAGCCAGGGGCTCCTCAGGAGAAAGACAATACTCACCTGTGCAATTTATAGCTTCTGAAAACCCACTACAGTGTTAGCTACAAGCTGGTTTAAACTCAACAGCAATAAATGAGAGTTTTTGAGAAGTAAATTGTGTGCTTATGCAATTGGTCAAGGTATATATCAGGGAGGTGAGAAAAGAAAGATACAGAAGTAACAGAAGATGTAAAAAGAGGTAATAAAATTGGCCAAAAAAATAGTTATCATTGAGTTCCTTCAGAATGTTTGCTAGACTCTAATCAATGATCTGATTAAAACTGCTTAAGAGTCAAACGGATCAAAAGTAGTTCTCTTTCTTTTAAAATTACATGATTATTTACCCATTTCTACAAGTCTAGAATTTTATGCTATAAAGGAAGTAAAACAGACATTTTGAACTGATAGAGCACAGCCATAGGTATGTGAAGAATCCTAGAGTGTGTGTCCATCTGGGAGGAGATAAATAGATAAATAGCTTTCTGGAACTTCTGTCAGAATTTTTCTACCTCAAACCAAAGATTCTTCTTTGAAGCTTCTGATTAAGTGAAGAAGAAAAACTAACTAAGCATATATGATTAATTGAAAGTGATATATGACCATCTCTGGATCACATTTCTCCTTTTTACTTATCTTTACTTTTCCTATTTTCTATGAAATGAATGGATTTGTCTGTAATCATTACAAGTTAACTATCAAAGTCACAATCATTGCTGTGGAGTAGGTATTGATCTCTAGTCGGTTTTCAGAGGCTGTAAATTGCATGGAAGGAGATTGTTCATCTTATAGAACAACTGATGAATTTGAACTACTTGCCTTTAGATGGGCAGTGCAACTCCTCATCCATTAGACCTCCATAGCCATTAAAGTAGGCCAAAAATGTCAAACTGATTACCATTAAATCAATTCCATCTTATGATGACTCCGTATTATAGAATAGAATTACTCCTTAGCATTTTCTTGACTGTAATATTTCTCCTGTGGCGTTGCTGAGTAAGTTAGACTCACTAAGTTTTTGGTTGTTTTCATTGTTACTAGGTGTCATTTAATAGAGTATAACTCATAGAAAACCTATGAACAACACAGATCTGAACTCTGTCCTATACTGAGTTGACTCAATGACATCTAACAAGAGTGACAACAAACCCCTTGAGCCTCATACTTGCCTCCAGGCTCTGTTTTGATTGATATGAATAGACAGAAGACTGACAACACAGCTTTGGTGGAATCCAGGGAGTCAGTCTAGAGAATTGAGGACTCAGAATGATGGTAAAGCTGATTGTGATTTCCTCTGTATCTGATCCCAGTTTTAAAAATGCTCATTTCATGTTTTGAAATATTCTAGAGTTATTTATATTTCCAAATATGATTGAATGGTTACAAATTTCTCATTGTATAATATTACTATAAGGATATTTGAATACTAACAAAAAAATCAGTAGTTAAAATCACTAAGATACTTCACAAGAAGAAGGTAAGTAAAGTGCTTTCATAACAGTCTATGAAAATTGAAGTATTATGTTTCTAGTGAGTCAACTATGACTAATAGTGACTATGAACAATGGATCTCAACTCTGCCCTATCTTGTACTGTCTTCCCCATCTCTGACACACCTGAGTCCACCGTGAAAATCACCTTAACAATCCTTCTTGTCAAGGGTCTTCTCTTATGCTGACCCTCCAATCTTACCAAATACAATGTCTTCTCCAAGTACTGACACCTCTTAACAACTCGTCCAAAAAATATGAGATAGTTTCACCATTATTGACTCCAAGGACCACCCTGTTTTCACTTTTTTTAGGACAAACTTACACGTTCTCTTGGCAAAACATGAAATATTTAGTGCTCTTCTCCATCATGCTTGGAAGGGTGGAGAGACAAAGAAAGAGAGGAAGACAGTCTATGAGTTGGGTTGATACAGTGACTGGGGTAATGAAGGTAGATGTGTCAGAGACAAGATAGAGCAGGGTTCAGGGCTATCATACATAGGGTCACTATGGGCCACAAGTGACTAGATGGCACATAACAGCAACAACTCCAACACTACACCTCAAAGGCACCAGTTCTTCTATAATCCTTAGTTATTGTCCAACTGTCAGACACATAACAAGTAAATGAAAAGATTATGGCTTGAATCAGGTACACCATAGTCTTTAAACTGACATCATTGCTTACTTAGCACCTTGGAGAGGTCCTAGACAATAAATTTCCCCAATGTAACATGTCTTCTGATTTTTTCCTTCTATTTATTTATTGTTGCACGTTTTCTCTCCTACATCCTTCTCCCTTCTTCAGCCCATCCCACAATGCAACCCTTGCTCCAGAATTTTCTCATATATATAATGCATAATCATATATTCCTTTCAGGCAGTTCTTCTTTTTATCTGTTCTAATTAACTGTTGATTATCCATCTACCTTTTCCCAAATCCTTCTTCATTCTCCCATGTCTGTTCTATTTTATAACAGCAGTGTTATGCAGTATTTGTCCTTTTGTGACTGAGATATTTCACTTAGCATAACGTCTTCAAGGTTACTTATGTTGTGTAACGTTTTACTATCTCATTGCTTTTCAGTTGCGCATAGTTTACCATTGTGTGGGTATATCATACTTTTTATACCCATTTGTTCTTGATAGGCACTTGGGTCACTTCCATCTCTTTGGTATTGTGAATAATGAAGCAATAATTGTGGGTCGCGGCCTAGTGGCAAGAAGCTGTACTTCAACCCTGAAGACACACATTTTGAGGTCGCCAGCTGCTCTGTGGAAGAAAGATGAGCAATCTCCTCCCATGTGATTAATTGCCTCTGAAAACCCACCAGAGGGTCAGCTATGGGTCGGTTCTAACTCTAGGGTACTCAATAAAAACTACAAACAGCAATATATATAATTGTTTTGATTTGCATCTCTCTAAGAGATAGAGATAGTGAGCATTTCTGCATGTGTTTTCCATTTGAATGTCTTCTTTGGTGAAGTGTCTATTCATATTCTGTTCCCATATTATGATTTGTCTGTTTACCTATATCTTGTTGAGCTAGATATTCTATACATTTTAGATATAAGTCCCTTATCAGATATGTCATTGCCAAATACTTTTTCTCAGTCTGTGGATTTCCCTCTTACTCATTTGGAGAAGTGTTTTGATGTGTATCGGGATTTGACTCTTAGAAGATCCAATTCATCTATTTTATTCTTTCCCGGTTGTAGGGTTTTCATTATATATGGAAGACTTTTCACACTGTGAATTAAGGCTTCTAGAGTTCTCCCTAGCATTTCTGTGATTAATTTTATAGTATTTTGTTTTAGTTCTAGATCCGTGATCCACACTGAGTTAGTTTCTTTATAAGGTGTAAAGTGTAGATTTTGTTTAAGTTTTCTGAAGACAGTTTTCTCATTTTGCCACCATTTGTTAAAAAAGACTGTCCTTTCTCTTCTTAAATTATTTCATTTCCTTGCAAAGATTATTTGACTATTGTGAATGAGCTGATTTCTGGGTTCTTAATTCTATTTCATTGATCTACGTGTACCATGCTATCTTGACCTCCACAGCTATGTAGAAAGATTTGAGATCAAGGAATGCGATGTCACCTACCTTGTTTTTCTTTTCCTGTAATGTTTTGCTCATTTGAGGTCTCTTTCCATTCCAGATAAAATTGAAAATTGTCTTTTCCATCTCATTGAAGAATGGAATTGGTGTATGTGTTGAGATTGCATTGAATTTGTAGATTGTCTTTGGTAAAATTGGAAGAATTTTTACTATTTTGAGTCTTCCTAGCCATAAGCATAGTATGTTTTTCCATATCTCCAGATCTCTTTTTGTTTCTTATAATAATATTTTATAATTTTCTATGTATAGGTCTTTTGTGTCTCTAGTTAGATTTATTCCCAAATATTTAATCTTGTAGTTAGCTATTTTTATTGGTATTGTTTCCCTTAGCTTCAATTCTATATTATTTCTGTCACTGTAGAGAAATTTGATTGACTTTTGCATGTCAATCTTGTACCTTACTACGTTGAATTGGTAAACTATGTCCAATAATATTCTCACTGAATCTTTAGGATTTTGTAAGTATATCAAAGCAAAGTATTATGATAAAATGTGCAAAGAGCTAAAGTAAAATTAGAAAAAGTCCAAAGGGGCAAACTTGCTCAGCATTTATTATGCTGATGGAATTAAAGAACAAATTCAAGCCTCGAGTTGCAATACTTAAGAATATGTTGGGCAGAATATTAAATGATCCAGGAAACATTAAAAGAAGATGGAAGGAGCATACAGAGTCACTGTACCAAAAGGAATTGACTGACACAGAAGAATGTCATGAAACAATGTATAAGCAAGAGCCTGTGGTGACAAAGGAAGAAGTTGAAGCTACTCTGAAAGAATTGGCAAAAAAACAAGGCCCTTGTGTACCAATGAAGGAGTTTTTCTTTTGCTTTTCAAGGAGAGGAGCAAACGGGGGAGGGGGGGGGTGTGGAGGTGGAGTGGGCGGGAAGAAAAAGTGCAACAATGAATGAATGGAATTCCAAAATCTCTGTAGATGCTCATTGAAATGAAAAATAAATAAATTAATTGGAAAAAAAAAAAACAAAACCAAACAAGGCGCCTGGAATTGACGGCATACCAATTGACATTTATCAACAAACTCTTCTCTGAAAGTGCTCACAAAGTTGTGCCAAGACATCTGCATGACAACCATCGGGCCAACTGACTGGAAGAGATCTATATTTGTTCTCATTCCAAAGAAAGGTGACCTGACAGAGTGTGGAAATTATCAGATTCTGCTGAAAAATATCCCAAAATGACTGGGAAAGTACATCAACAGAGAACTGCCAGATGTGCAGACTGGATTTAGAAGAGGTTGTGGGTACTAGGGACATTATATCTAATGTTAAATGGATCTTGGCAGAAAGCAGAGTACCAGAGGAATGTCTATCTGTGTTTCATTGACTATGCAAAGGTATTTTACAGTGTGGATCATAACAAACTGTGGCTGACTCTCAGAGGAATGGGGATACCAGAATATTTGTTTGTGTTTATGCAAAACCTATACTTGCACCAGGAGGCAGTAATCAAACAGAGCAAGGAAACACTGCATGCTTGAAAATCTGGAAGGGTGTACACCAGGGATGTGTCCTATCTCCATACCTTTTCAATCAATATACAAAACAAATCCCCAAGGAGGCCAAGCTGTTTGAGAAGGAATGTAGCATCAGGATTGGAGGAAGACTCATCAAAAATCAATTATGCAGATGACACAACCCTACTTGCTGAAACCAAGAAGGACCTGAAGCGCTTGCTGCAGAAGAACAACAACTGCAGCTTTCAATATGGATTGAAGCTCAACATCAAGGAAACAAAGATTCTCACCACTGGGCTGATTCGAGCATTATGATAGATGGTGAAAAGATTGAAATCGTTAACAGCTTTAGTTTGCTTGACTCCACAATCAACACTCTTGGTACCATCAGCAAGGGTGTCAAAAGACTAATTATATTGGGAAAGTCCTCTGTAAGGGACCTCTCCAGAGGACTGTAGAGCAATGATGTCCTTCTGGAGACTAAGGTGTGCCTGATCCAGGCCATAGTCTTCTCAACTGGTTGTTAATGCAACAGAGAGCTGGACAATGACTAGTGATGATAGAAAGAGAATTGATGCCTTTGAGTTGTTGAATGGACTGCCAGGAGAAAAGAAGGTTCATCCTAGAGAGAATGAAGCCAGGCTGCTCCTTGGAGGCAAGGATTCTGAGGGTTTGTCTAGCATACTTTGGACATGTTGCAAGGAGGGACCAGTCCTTGGAGAGGGACAACATGTTTAGAAGAGAAAGAAAAAAAGACCATCAGTTAGATGGACTAATTTAGTGATGGGAGTATTGAGGATCGGTGTGTTGGAGACAGTAAAGTTTGCACAGAATAGAGCAGGTTTCAGGGCTAGAATACATAGGGTTGCTTTGACTTGTGTCCTGACAGCACATAACAACAACTATTGTATCATCAGCACATACAGAGTGTTTTACTTCCTCTTTGAAATTTTGTACCTCTCGTTTCCTCTTCTTATTGTTCTTGCTAATACTTCCAATTTGTTTTTTAGGTTTGTTTTTTGTTTTTGTTGGTTTTTTATTTTTGGTGGTTTTTTGGTTTTTTGTTTTTTCTTTTTACTGTCAGTTCAGAACAGACCCATAGCTGACCCTCTGGTGGGTTTTCAGAGACAATTAAGCGCACGGGAGGAGATTGCTAATCCTTCTCCTGCTGAGTGTCTGGTGGATAATAGCACAGCTTCTTGCCACTAGGCTACAAGACACCATATTAAAATAGGAGAGGTGATTGTAGACATCCTTGCCTAGATCCTCTCACCATTAAGAACAATGCTGTCTCTTGGTTTTGCATATATACTTTTCCCTAAGTTGAGGAAATGTTCCGCTATTCCTATTTTGTTGAGTGTTTTAATCAGGAAAGGGTGTTGCATTTAGCCAAAGGCATTTTCTATACCTAGTCATAGAATCATGTGGTTCTTTTTCTTTGCTTTGTTAATGTGATGAACTATGGAATTCCTCCCCCCCTATATTGAATGTCTTTTGATTTCTTTTGTGCTAGTACCAAGAGTGTTCATTGTGGATCCAAACCAGGTGAAATCATTGACACTTTCAATCTTTTCTCTATCTACCACAGGTTGCCTATTGTCCAGTGGTATTTTTGTTTTCTTGGTGTACAGATGTAACCCACATTTACAGCTATAGTCTTTGATCTTCTGCATTAAGTGTTTTAAATCCTCTTCACTTTTAGTAATAATATTACGTCGTCTGTAATCCGCAGTTGTTGATGAGCCTCCCTCAGAACTTGATGCCACATGCTTAAAATCGGGCTTCTCGAATGGGGCAATTTTAGTCTATCGTACTGTGTTATTGTGAATTAGAATTTTCTCCATAGCAGTGAATTTGGGTTAGATTGATATGGATAGGGCAAGGAGAACATAACTATGAGATCTAGACCACAGAAATTCTGGCTTTAAACATCTGAAAATGTAAGGCCATGTGTATATATAGTGCATTAAAAAGAGTTATCACTGATATCGTCTTCATCAAAACAGTCTAATCTATCAGATAAGTTTTAATTGAAGGCAAAAAGTACTTAGAATATCCATTTAGACTGTGGTGCTCTTCAATTAAAATTAGCAGACAACCAAGAGTCACTGATAATTAACCATTAATGTGACATATAGGCAATAGTCGACAATCTGCGTTATGCAGATGACACAACCCTGCTTGCTGAAACTGAAGAGGACCTGAAGCCCTGCCGCAGAGTGTCAAGGACTGCAGCCTACAATATGGATTGAGGCTCAATGTCAAGAAGACAAAGATTCTCACCACTGGACCAATTGGCAGCATCAGGAT
>NW_006399917.1:6030045-6052190 GCF_000299155.1 Elephantulus edwardii
AAGCAACTCAACGGCACATAACAACATAACAACAACGTTGTTGTTATGTTGTTATGTGCCGTCGGGAACAGAAAAAAGAAATAGAAAAATCAATTAGAAGGAAGCAAACAGATAAAAAGCAAGGAGAATATACAGCAGGGGGAAAAAATTTAAGAAAGCTCACTAAGACCCAGAGTGCCACCTCAGAAGTAGGAGCTATTGTATTCCCTTGCTCTCTGTGTAGTTACTAATAAAGATTTGACAGTATTCTTTTTTTAAAAAAAGCATCCTGAGAAAACTAAGACAATATTTTTTTTATCCATGAAAAAGTAAGAAAAAGAGAAAAACTTCTTAGTATTAAAGATAGCTCAAATATTTAAACCACTATAGACTCAACAAAAGGTTTGAAAGACAAAAGTAAGGGCAAACTTCTAGAAAGTAGAGCAAAATGTTAAAAAGCAGAATTGAAGAGAAAGTAAAGAATAGAGGACAAATCCAGAAAGTACTTCTTGTGAGTGCCAGAAATAGAGAAGTTTCCAGAGTGTGGAAACATTCAAAATGTTTCAGAATTGTTTCCAAGAACTGAGGAATATGAATTTCAGTTTTAAAGAATCCATAAAAAGATCATAAAAAGTGAAGAAAAACACAGCCAACCCAATATGTGGATAAAAGGGTGGAAATGCCATTAGATGATTTTATAAGCTTTGGCAGAGCTGGGGGGAGGGGAAAGGTTTTTGAAAAGTTACATGCAAAGTAAGACAAACAAAAATCCCAGAGAAGACATGAACATTATGAGAGAAGAATAGATGTTCAGATATAGACTTGCTAGAAAATATTATACCTCAGGGACTGTTTTTTTAAGGAAGGTTTTATATAAAGACTTAAGAAAGCACAAAAGTGAGTAGAAATAGTTGAGGGAAAGGAATATAGGAAAAATGATAATATCAGAGAATCAAAGAAATAGTGAGGAAGGTCCAAGTTGATAATTGCCCATCTTGGATAACTGATTGACAGTCCAGATTAATGCAAGCAAACAGCACTGTAAAAACTACACAAAATCTAGTGAATACCAATTCATCTAAATGCTTTGTAATATTTTTAGGAATGGTAGATGTCTTAAAAACTAGGATACTTGATTTCAAGGTGTTTAATATCTAATAAATAATCTAAAGGTTTTGAAAATAATATTTCAATGATTAAATAAGTAAATTACTTTCCTATATAGCTTCCAGGCGGCTCTTGTGTTCTAGTGGTAAGAAACTATGCTGCAACCCTAAAGGCACGTAGATTCAATCCATCTGTTGCCCTGCAGGAGAAGAATGGGTAATCTCTTCTTGTGTGATTAACTGCCCCTGAAAACCTGGAAGTTTTCTCATTGCTGGAGGATCATCTATGGGTCAGTTCCAGCTTGATGGTACACAACAACATATAGCTTTATATTAAAAGTGTCGTAAGAGAAACATACCATGGTAGTAAGGAAAAGAGGGGAGAGAAAGAATAAGACTTATAAGCAGGAGACCTATTAAGGGTTCTGGGATTCCCATTCTACTCAATGTTAGACATAGCTCTTGTTATGATCCACACAATCAAATGTCTTTGCATAATCAAGAAAACATAACTATACTTTTTTTTCAATCATATTTTAATTGTCTTTCAACCTAAGGGGCTCATCTCCCAATATTATAAAGAAAATGTTCTGCTGTTTTTCTTTAGGTTTTTCCAACTTTTTTTTTCCCAGAAGAACGTCACCAATTCTTTCTTCCTACTATGCAATAAGGAAATTCTTGTTGCTTAGAGATAAGGAGTTGCAGTGACAATGCAAAGGCACGTGGCTTGAATCTGTCATCTGTCCCAAGGGAGAAAGATGGACGGTTTCCTCCTGTGTAATTTACTGTCTCTGAAAACCTGCTGGAGTGTCTGCTAAGAGTCAGTTCAAACTCAACAGTACACAATACCAACAGCAACAACAAACTTTGCCACAGTCTGGAAAGAAGCTCTGTTGAAGAAGTCCACTGTGGATGACCTGAATGTTTATTGAAATACCAGTGTGGATTCCAGCATCACAGCAATATGCAAGACAGCACAGTATATCAGAAACAATAGGCAATTTGAAAACATGGCATGAGACAAAATAGAAGAACCACCCATTAATAATCAGAATGTGGAAAATTAGAGTTGTAAAAATAAAACTAAATTAAAATGGTCAATATCCTAAGCATTACTGATTAAATAGATTGGTATTGGTCATTTGAAACGGAATTGACAATTATAATGGTCTACCATGAGAGGAAATTAAAAGAAGAATTGAATTGGGAAAGTCCTCTGTCAGAAAACTCTCCAAAGTAATGAAGAGCAATGAAGTGAGTCTGGAGACCAAGGTACTCCTGATACAGGCCATGGTCTTTACAATTACTTGCTATGCTTCAGAAAGCTGGACAATGATTAGGGATGAGAGAAGGAGAATTGATGCCTTTGAGCTGTGGCACTGAAGAAAAGTTTGAATATACCATGTTTACTAAGAGAACAAACAAGTTCATCCTGGAGAGGGTAGAGCCAGGTTGCTCCTTGGAGGCAAGAATTCTGAAGCTTCATCTGACATACTGGACATGCTGCAAGGCAAGACCAGTCCTAGGAGAGGGACATCATGCTTGGGAGAGTAGAGGGACAGCACAGGAGCAGAAGACCCTTAATGAGGTTAACTGATTCAGTGACTAGGGTAACGGAGGTAGGTGTGTTAGAGACAATAAGAGTGGCACAGGATAGAGCAGGGTTTAGGGCTGTTGTACATAGAGTTGTTATGAGTTGCAGGCGACTCGACAGCACATAACAACAATCACAACCATCATGCCAGAAATGCCAAACTGAAGATGAATGGCATAGGACTATTTTAAGGTCTATACTCAATTACAAAGTGGTCAGTGATAGTATAACAGTCATACATATACAAGGAAGATGGATTAATAAAACTATTATTATAATAAACACTAGCCACTAATGCCAAAGATGAAGAAACCCAAGATTTTTAGTAACTACAGCCAAAAATTAATCAAATATCCCAGCAGAGGCTACAAAGACCCCAGATGAAATGAATTGACACAGGAACTAGGGTAATGGGGATAGATGTGTTGGTGTCAGTGAAACTGGCTCAGGACAGGGCACGCTTCAGATCTGTTGTACGTAGGGTCGCTATGAGTTGCAGGTGACTCAATGACACATAAAAACTACAATATATTCAAGATGCTTTGATAACTACATGTCATAATAATATTATTTATTGAACAATGAAAGCATTATTATTTAATAAAAGGATGAATGTATTTGTCAATGCAATGATTTATTCATTGCAAATACTTTTTTTTAAAACACAGAATGAATTTTTAGATATAGACCTCACCTGATAGACAGCACAGAAATCAGATTGACTACATCTGTTGAAAGAATAATTTCTGAAGTTCAGTATGAGCAGTCAAAATAAAGCCAGATGCAGACTTTGGAGCAGACCATCAATCATTCATGTGGAAGTTCTAGTTGAAATTGAAGAAAATGAAAACAAGTACACAAAAACTAACATATGGTCTTGAGTCAGTTCCACCTAAATTTAAAAATCCATCTCCAGTTAGGTCTGAAGGTTTTAACACAAATTATCAAAGATTAGTTAGGAAATGGAATCAAATATATCATCCTTGAAGAGAGCAAAAAACTGTTAGAAAGACAGAAAAGGAAGACTAAAATGAAGGTCAGAGACTCTGGAAATAGAACTTGAGAAGACAAAAAGCAGAAGTAAGAGAGATGAACAGAAAATTTCAAAGCAAAGAATTATTTAAAAAATATGTGCAAAAGTCTAGACTTGGAAAATAAAAGGAAAGAATTCCTCAGCATTTCTAAAATTGAAAGAATTTAAAAAAATTCAAACAGAATTACCATCCTGAGAGGAGCTAAAGGCAAAATCTTGAGTGATCTAGGAAGCAGCAGAAGATGAAAGGAATACACAGAAAAAACTATCCAAAAAGAACTGGTTGACATTGGGAAAATGTCGAGAAATACCATACGATTAAGAGCCAATGATAATTAAGGAAGAAGTTCAAGGTACACTGAAGGTATTGGTAAAAAATAGTGCCATAGGAATTGATAGACTGCCAACAGATATGTTTCAACTAACAGATGCAGCCCTGGATGTGCTCATCAGTCTATACTAGGAATTCCAGAGGTCAGCTGCTTGGCCAACTGACTGGAAAAGATCCATTTTTGTCCTCATTCCCAGAAAGAAAATTCAACAGAATATGGAAAGTATCAAATAATATCATTAATATCACACACAAACAAAATATTGCTAAAATTATTCAAAAACAGCAAGAACTGAGAATTATTCAAAAACAGCAGAGAACTGCTACAAGTTCAAGCTGGCTTTAGAAGAGACTATTGTGACCATTGCTGCTGTCACATGGATCCTGGCTGAAAGCAGACAATACTAGAAGAATACTTATTTGTATTTTATTGACTATGCAAAAGCATTTGACTATGTGAATCATAAACTATAGCTAACATTGAGAAGACTGGGAATTCCAGAATTCTTAATTATGTTCACATGAAAAGTATATACCTAGACTGAGAAGCTGTTGTTTGAATCAAAGATGGGTTAAAATCTGGAAATGTGTGTTTTTGGGATGTCTTCTTTCTCAATACCTATGCTATCTATGTACCTATGCAGAACAAATCATTCAAGATGTTCTATGTTATGAAGGATAATTTGGCATCAGAATAGAAGGATGACCCATCAATCACCTGTGTTACACAGAACAAAACCTCAACTGCCAGAAGTTAGGAAGACTTGAAATCCTTGCTGCAGAAGATCAAAAATCATAGTATTGATTGTGCCTGAACATTAAGAAGACTACCAATGGACTGATAAGCAACATCAGGATAGCTGAGGAAAAGCTTGAAATTGTCAACAAATTTCATCTTTTTTAAAAAATAAAATTTTATTTTAATTGTTAATTTAACAACATTTAAAGAGAAGTTACATTTTCATTAATTCATTGTTGCTCATTTTACCCCTCACCTTCTCTTTCCCCTCCCTCAGTTATTTTTTTAAAAATATCCATTTATTGTTGCACAATGACCTACCTCCCGCTCCTCCCCCGTCCTCTTTGCAATGATACATCTCTTATTCTGGGCTGTTTTACATATAAAATTTCATCTTTTGTGGATGCACAGTTAATACTCTTGGTACTAGCAGTTCGGAGATCAGGAGATGTATTGCATTGAACAAGTCTGCAGTAAAGGACCCCTCCAAAATACTGAGGAGCAAAGACGTCAGTGTGAAGACTCTAAGGTGTGTCTGATTTCATTTATGCTCTTTTCAATCACTTGCTATGTCTCTGCAAGCTGGAGAGGGAGTAAGAATGACAAAAGAAAAATTGATCCCTTTGAGTTTTGGTGTTAGTGAAGAGTACTGAATACTCAATGTTGTTGTTTGTTGTCATGTGCCGTCAAGTCGCCTGCTATCCATAACAACCCTATGTACGGCTGCTCTGAAGCCTGCCCTGTCCTGAGCTAGTCTGACACACCAACCCCTATGGCCCCAGTTACTGTATCAATCCATCTCAGATATGTCTTTGGAAAAGTGCAGCCAGAATTATCTTTGAAGGCAGGGATGGCAAAACTTTGTGTCACATACATTGTGTATGCTCTTAGGAGAGACTATTTTTTTGGAAATGGATATCATGTTAAGAAGAGTGGAGCGTAAGCCAAAGAGAAGAAGACTCCGAATGAGGTGGACTGATGTGATGACTGCACCAATGGGCTCAAGTGTGTCAGACACGATGAAGGTGACACAGGATAGGCCAGGGTACAGATCTGCTGCTCTCAGGGTAGCTATGAGTCATACTCTACTCAATGGCATTAATACAAGAACAATAGTGAAAGCAAGTATTCAAAGACATAGTTAAATATCTAATAATTTAAAGAAATTATAGCCACAGCCTAGGATTGTGACAGAAACTGAGGACAAAGTTTCTCTGATCAAACTTAGAATTCATGTAGAATATTTTTGTATTTGCCAAGAAGTTGCACAAATTTCAATTTTCTTTAATTTTTTTAGGTCATAGGAATAAAGTCAAACCAAATTTCTGTATTTTCTATATTAGCAAATACCTAATAGAAGAGGGAAAAACTAAACATATGCTAAATTTTCCCTTGTATTCACTTTTAGAATGTAAACAACTAAAGTCAAGAGGGAGAAAACAGGTATTATGAAAAGATAGCATTTCTGCCAATAAATTTCAGAAAAAGTCCTTATCACTGCCCTCAATAAATAAACATAAATTACTGTGTGTTAATACAGAGCTCTAGAATAAATCTACTCCCAAATAACAACATTGAGGTATAGGCAAATGAAGAGAACTAAGAGTTTCTGAGCTTAAAAGTGCCACCATGTGGAAATAAACAGGAATTACTCCGGTCTATGATTTTATTTCACTTGCTAATTTATACCAGTATCTTGAGATTTATGAATATTAAAAGCATTATTTCCTATGAATGATGCTCAATTAAATATATCAACAAAACAATTACTATTTATTATCCTTTATGTTTTATTTGACAGTACTATTGATAGATAGAAGCTGAAAGTATAAAAACAGCATTATTTTGTCACTTCATTCTTAATGATTACCATACTGCCTGTTACAATGCAGAAGATAAATACTTTTTGAACAAAATAATGATTGTACAGTCACATAAACTATAAAGCCAATATTGGAACTTCTTTTTCTTCATATGTAGTATCTACAATCTGGTTCTATTAATTCTACTTCTGAACTTTCACTTGACTCAAGAGCTGTTCTGGACTTTGTCATTGTGTCACTCTTTGGACTGCCTACTTTTAGTAATGCAGAATTCTAGCATTCTGTCAGAGGTGCTCCTAGGGGGCAAAGATGGTGAAACTTCTCATATATTTTCAGTATGTTGTTAGAAGTCACAAAACCAAAAAGATCTTAATTATAGCAAAGGCTGTGAGGAAGCTACAAGATAGGGCGAGTTCAGTTCTATTCTACATAGGGCCACTACAGTAGTCGACTTTGCAGCACCTAACGGCAACAACAGCATCAGTGGTATCCTTCTATGATACAAAATTGATTAATTGCATTCTCATGAGGGCAGTGAAACTTGAATATGATAAAGCTAAGGGTTTAGCACACCCTTTACTTCAGAAAACAATGATAAAGTTGACTAATTAAAACAAAAACAAATCAACAAACCAATAATTTGCAAGCTATGTTGTTGTTGTATACCGTCAAGTCAGAACCGATCATAGCTGAAACTCCAGCAGGTTTTCAGAGGCAGTTAATCACACAGGAGTAGATTAATTGCTCATCCTTTTTTCGCAGAGCATCTGGTAGATTCAAACCACATGCCCTCAGGATAGCAGTGCAGCTTGTTGCTGCTGGGCCACCAGAGCTTCCATCCAATGTGACACCCTTTATACCTTGTTACAACATGGGCACATTACCTGTCTAATGTGAAAAAAAAAAAAAAAAAAAAAATGGCGACTATGTGAAAGAACAGTAAGAGTCTCTACTATTCCTAACTGGAGCTATTCCCACACCCTCCCCTCTAATACAGCACTTCAGATGTATAATGGAGAGAGAATTTTCACTCTCAGAAGGCACTGACATATTTTGGAGCAAAAGACAAGAGAGCTACACGCAGTTAATAAAAGTGGTGTTCTCTGATGCGAGCAAAGAAAGAAAAGTAGTGTTCACTCACCTTAGTTTGACTGCATGAACACGTGTCAATTAGGCAAGGAGATTCTGGAAATAAGAAAGCAAAAGCAAGGATTGTTTAAGTGCATCACACACTCATGGCTGATTTCCACATACACAACAGGGAAGATAGTACGGAGACAAAAAAAAAATGCACATACTCCTGGCTAATCAGGAGGACCAATATTTGTCATTTTGGTATACTGTGACAGCGATTAGGTGGTGCCCTGATGCTGGAAGCTGTACTGTCATAATTTCAACTACTATAAAGTTCCAACAGCGTGGAAAAATTTCAATGCAGCTACCAGAGTAAGACAGATAAGAAAAAAGGATTTGGCAACTTACATTTGAAATTTACTAGTGAAAATCTTAAGGAAAAGGGTATAAATTTGCTGAATATTATAAGAGGAGCTCTAAGGTTGGAAAACTTTAAAATACTGATGAAGAAAAGAGCTTCTTTAAAAAGTCTACTTTAAACACATGGTTAGAGGAAAGATTTGGAGACTTTATTTATTGAGACGGCATGACTCAAAATGAGAAGAAACAGCTGCCAACATCAATTACTGATGGAGAAGTGGAATATTTGAAGTATAACTAAAAGCAAAGTTGAGAATTGCCAACCAGTAAAAGAATGCTGAATGACAGATAGATTAGCATTGCTGTTGCTGTTATTGTTAGGTGCCCTCACATCAACTACATCTCATAGCATCTCCATAAACAACAAAATTCAATCTCACACTATCCCCCACCATATTATGATATCCACCATGATACAGTCCATTATTAAAATCACACATCATCACATTGAGGGTCTTATTCTCTTTCCCTGATTGGCAACTTTCCCTCCATGATGTCCTTTTTTCCAAGACTGGTCCTTCTTAAAAACATGCTCAAAATATGTAAGATAAAGTTTTTCTTCTTACATTCTGCTTGTTCTTCCTCAAGAAAGGCTTATTTGTTCTTTTAACAGTCCAAGGAATATTCCATACTCTTCACCAATACCACAATACAAAGTCATGGATTGTTTTTCTATCTTCCTTATTATTCAGGGCCCAAATTTCAGATGCATACAAAGCAATTGAAAATATGGTAGCTTGTGTCAGCTGCACCTTAGCCTTTAAATTAAAGGATATCCTTTCTCTTTGATACTATAAAGACATCCATGACAGTGGATTTCCCCATGCAACATGTTTTGATTTCTTGACTGCTGTCACTATGGGTGTTTATTGTGGACCCCAAAGAGTGAAATTATTGATTACTTTAATCTTTTCCCTTCTATCATGATGTTGCTTATTAATCAAGTGGTGAGGCATCTGGTTTTTTCAATGTAGAACTATTGAAGGCTGTAGCTTTTATCTTTCAGTAAGTGCTTCAAGATTTCTTCATGTCCCTCAAGCAAAGATGTGTTGTCTGCATAATGCAGGGGCTGATTCATCTTCCTCCAATCCTCACGGCACATTCTTATTCATATAGTCCAGCTTCTAGAATTACTTTCTCAGAATATAATCTCAATAGGTATAAAGAAAGACTACAACCTTTAAGTGTTTATTTTCTGATTTAAAACCAGGCAGTGTTCTCTTGTTCTTGTAGTTAACTATCTCTTGGTCTTCATAGAGATCCCCTTATCAATTAATTTGTTCAGCACATAGATTAAATAGGTTTGAAGAAAGGTTACAACCATGATACTCACCCTTCTTACCTTTAAGCTATGCAGTGCCCTTTGCTCTATTCATACAAAAGCTGCTTTGTCTAGGTTAGGTTTCATATAAGCATAACCAAATATTCTAGGATTCTTATTCTTCTCAATGTTAGCCATAATTTGTTATGATCCATGGAGTCAATGCCTTTGTATCAGTGTCACTGTAAAGTTCATTTAGGCAGAAAAATATACTACCATGTTCCACCACGATACTATTTTTTTGTTTTAGAAATCAGATCTGTGGTTCCCCTCTATCTTTAAATTATTGCTTTTTATTGAGATTTTAATGAAAGTTTATAGAGAACTTGAATTTCCATTCACTCATTTTCACACATTTTCCTCCCTCCACCCAGTTTGCTTTTTCTTGGGGGAAAAAAATATTTCATTGCAGGAGTGGCATCCACTTCCATAATAGCTTGCCTCTGGAAACCCTATGAAGCTGGAGAGAGGGTGAAAGACACTTAAGCGTCAAGGACTCTCCTTCATAGGGTCGCTATGAGTTGCCTGCGACTCGATGGCACTTAACAACAACAACATATAAACTTTATATTCTTTTTCTTTTTCCTTTATCATCCTTGTCATGAAACTGTTGTCCTACCAAAATTCCCAAGATCCATTGGTTAATAAGAAAGATTTTCATGCATTTGACTTCAAAGCATTTATAGAAGTAAATTGTTTGTAGTAAATTGAAATATTTGCATTCTCTGTTTGAAAGGCTTGGGTGGAAATTCCTGTTCAAAAACAGTCTAAAAATGTCTATGCTAATGTCTATAAGGAGATAATCTTTTTATATCCCTGAAACAGATGATTCCCAGATAAGCCAGGTTGAAGCAGGATGTTTATAATTCTTTAGATCTTATACGACATTTCCTTGTTATTGTATTTAATCATATAAGCTTCCTAATAACACAGTAAGTTAGATAGTGCTCCCTCTTATGTTTAAAAGTAAATTTTTCAAATATTAAATTCTTTTCCCAGTTTGACATAGTATTTAGTTATAATTTCCGGTTTAGAAAACTACAGTCTATCTCTTAGATGGTATATCCTGTGGAAAACGTATTTTCCAAGAGATAAGAGTCTAGGTGTTTCAGAAAAACTCAAAACTTTTTTATTGTTTGAAGGAAGTTTACACCTAAACAAAGGAGGAATGTCATTGTTATTATTATGTACCATCAAGCCACCTGCAACTCAAGTTGTTGCTGTTTTTTTGTTATGTTCCTTGGAGTCATCTGGGACTCACGGAGAACCACTACATTAACTCTGAACCCTGCCCTATCCTGAGCAAATCTCATCATCTCTAACAGACCTAATCCCATTTCTCCAGTCACTGAGTTAATCCATCTCATCCTGGGTCTTCCTCTTCTGTATTGTCTCTCCACCCTTCCAAGAATGATGTCTTTCTCCAAGGACTGGGCTCTTCTGGCCATGTACTCAAAATATATTAGACAAAACTTCAAAATCTTTGATTCCGGGGGCACCCTATTTCACCCTGTCCAAGGCAGAACTATCTGTTTTCTTGGCAGTCGACAGTATGTTCAAAACTCTTCTCCAGCATCACAACTCAAAGGCATAAATCATTTTTTTTTCTATCATCCTTAGTTATTCTCCAGCTCTTAGATGTATAGCAAGTACTTGTGAAGACCATGGTCTGGATCAGGCATACCTTAGTCTCTATACTGACATTGTTGCCCTCCCTTACTCTAGAGAAGGCCCTGACAGAAGACTTTGCCAGTGCAATTTGTCTTTTGATTTCCTGTCTGCTGGTGCCAAGAGTGTTGATGGTACACTACCCTCTTGGAAAAATAAAACAAAAATTCTTTCATTGTTTTACAAACCCTCCCCCAGGTCCACTCCACCATGTAGCCTTCGCTCTAGACTCCTGTCATGACAAAAATACCTAATCACATATCCCTTTTAAACAGTTTTCCCCTCATCTGTTCCAATGCAGTATACATTATTGAACCCATCTTTCTCAGTCTCTCCCCAAACCCAGTGTCAGTCTTGTTTTACAACAGTGGCACCATGCAGTATTTGTCCTTTTGTGGCTGAGAAATTTCACTCAGCATAATGTCCTCTAGAGTCACCCATTTTCCATAATGTTGCATGAGTTCCTTGTTTTTCAATGAAGCATAGTATCCCATTGTGTGAATATACCATAGCTTCTCTATCCTTTCATTTGTTGATGGGCACTTGGATTGTTTCCAACTCCTTGCTATTGTGACCAAAGCCACAATAAACATGGATATGCATGTCTCTGATTGGATGTCAGTTATGGTCTCTTTAGGAGATATTCCCAATATTGGAGTTGCTGGGTCAAATGGTATCTCTATTTGCAACTTTTTGAGAAAGTGCCACACCACTTGCCACAGAAAAGCACCAGAAAAGCGTTTCTTTATGTGACATAATTAGGTCATACAGCATAATGCTCTCTAGCCTCTCCTATGTTATATAGTAGTTTTCAAAATCATTGCTCCTGAGTGTTGCATAGTATTCCATTGTATGAATTTATCACATTTTCTCAATCCACTTGCTTTTTGATGATCATTTCAGCTGTTTTCATGTTCTTGCTGTTGTGAATAATGCTGCTGTGAACATAGGTGTACAAATCTCCATTGTGTCTCAGTTCTATTTTCCTCATGGTATATTCCTAGCAGTGGAATTGGAGGAGGGAAATCACCAATCACCAGGTTGCACAGTTCGGTGGGCAGAGGCAGGATGTGAAGGAATCAGGATGAATCTAGTGGGGACCTGAAAACAACAAGGTAAGAGTGGGTTATTAATTTTATAAAACACTGTATGGAAATGATCTTACAAAACACAATGTGAGTCAACTAATGTGTGAAACACAATATACATGAATGAAATACAACATATATGAATTCTGTGTGCAAACCAATATAAAATATTTTAAAAAAAAAAACAACCCAAAACCAAAAAACAACAAACAAGCCATTTCCTTTGAGTCTTTAGGAAAAGAGCTACAGTAAAGATGTTTGATCACCAGAGGGCGCTCACCACTGATTCTCTAATGGCTGAGCATTCCATTCCTTGAATATTTCAGCTTCAATTTATTTTTTAAACAAGTATTTGTTGAACACAAAGTACATATCAAGCAAGGTTTTAGGTTCTAGGAGGTAAGCAGAAAATAAGAATAAGACAAATGAGGACCCTCTCAATCTAACAAATGTATTTTTATTTCATTAAAAAATATGATTGGAACACCTTAAATCCTGTTAGTCCTGAAAATCTAAATTCTCTAAATTGTCTTCAGTATAGGTGTAAAAGGAGTACAAGCAGCATGGGATCAGCTGCATCTGACCTCCACTAACGCTACAAAGAGGAATAGTGTCACTATCAGGAGCAGTGGTAATGTGGGGGTGGGCAAATATAAACTTCTACCCACTTCACAAAGGGGAACTGTCCCCATCAATAACATTCATTCATAACAACATACAAATAACGACATAGACAGACATGCCACCATAAGTATAAGAAGTATTTCTACACTTTATTTCAATGAAACATTGAGTCCAATGCTCATTGACTCACAAATGTAAGGGTTATTAAGGAAATAGCTTGGAGAGTGGAGAAAGGCAAAGAAAATCACAAAGTTCAAATCCAGGTTTAGTCCAGAAGTCCCAAACCAGATTCATAAGTCACAATTTCTCAATTAGTGAAAGTACAGGTTCAATTAAGCAGCGCAAATGCAAGAACAGTTTCCTCATTCAGCAAGCTTCATTTCAAAGCATTTATAAGTCCTTTTTTTTTTTATTCAATCACCCAGAAAGAAAAATCAAGATAACAGTACTTGACCTTTTACAGAAAGTGTTTCAGGTCTTCTTCAGTTTCAGCAAGCAAGGCTGGTCTCTGTGGAGACAACAATTTTGAAGCTCTGTCTCGTACTCTTTGAGCATGTTGTCAAGAGTAACCAGTTCTTAAAGAAATACTTCATGCTTGAAAAAGTATAGGGTCAGCATAGGAGAGGAAGATCCTGGATTAGATGGATTGACACAGTGGTTGTAGCAATGGAGTCAGGTGTGTCAGAAATGGTGAGTTTGGCTTAGGATAGAGCAAAGTTCAGAGCCATTCTTCATAGTGTCGCTGTGAGTATTAGTCAACTCAATATCATAGCACATAACAACCACCACCACCAGGCTTGTGGGAAGAAGACAAAGGTAATGGCTTAGGAGAGCCATTTTGAACAAAAAGCTGAGTATACTACATTATGAAATTGATATCATCTTCAGACACTTCACAAGCAATTATTATTAAAAGCTAAATATGTGCAATATTCAGGCAAAGTTTTCAACAGTGAACTAACTTGGTAGCATGAACAAAGATTTTATTAATGAATGTTGTTATTGTTGCTTTGTGGCATTAAGTCAACTACAACTCAGAGTGACCCTATAGACAACAGAGTGGAATACTACCCTATCCTGCATTATCTTCAGAAGTTTCTACATGCTAGAACTCATTGCTGCAGTCACTGTGTCAATCCATCTTATTGAAGGTCTTCCTCCAACTTTGCCAGCATAATGTCTTTTTTCCAATGAATAGCATCTCCTAAACAACATGCCCAAAGCATGTGAAAACGTATTTTACCACCCTTGCCTTGAAGAAGCAGACTGTTGTATTTCCATCATGACAAATTTGTTATTTTGCCAGTCCATGGGATATACAATATTCTTCCCCAACATCGCAAAGTTATAGATTCTTCTGTTAGACTTACTCGTTGTATAACTTTCAGATTCTTACAAAGCAATTGAAAATTAATCTTTAAACTCACATCCTTGATCTTTAGTATTGTGAAGAGTTTTCTAAAATGATTTTTCTCAATGCATTATATATTTTCATGACTGCTACTGTCAGGTGCTTCAAATACATCAGTTGCTTCACATGCAGCAATCTCTTCCTGTGCTACTTACAGCCTCTGTAAACTTACTGGAGGATCTGCAATGAGTCAGTTCCAACTCCACAGCAATGACTTTGATTTTACTGCCATGGATGTTGATTGTAAATGCAAACAAAATTAACCCTTTGACAGCTTCCATCTTTAATCTATCTACCACAACCTTGTCCAGTGGTCCAGTGATGATTTTGTTACCTTGATATCGAGATAGTGAAAACTGTTCTTTGATCTTCTCAGTAAATGTTTCAAGTCTTCTTCACTTTCTGTAAGCAAAGTTGCATCATCTGATTATTGCAGATTGTTATGGACTCTTCTTCAGATCCTGATGCCATATTCTTCTTCATAAAGACCAGCTTTTCAAATTATTTGTTTAGCATATATATTGGAAGCTATAGAGAAAGTATACAATTTGATGGATATATTTCTAATTGTAAAATTCCCTTGTTCTATTCTTGATATACATTTATTTCTCATGAATCAAATAAATGTTCTGAAATTCCTATTATTCTTGATATTATCCATAGTTTGTTATTATCCACTCAAATACCTTTATATAGGCAATACAACACAAGGAAATAGCTTTCTAGTAACCTGCTTTTTATTAACAATATAGTGAGAATATTTTTTTAAAAAATCAATGGTCTTATCTTAACAAGGGTCAGAAAGGTAATTAACTAATTATAAAAGAGATATACCAATACACAATGAAGAGAAGCAGATAGATGATAGATAGATAGATAGATAGATAGATAGATAGATAGATAGATAGATAGGAAGAGGGAGGGGGCACTTGCTGCAGAAGGTCAAGAACTACAGCCTTCAATATGGATTGAGATTCAATATCAAGGAAACAAAAATTCTAACCATTGGGCCAACTGGCAGCATCAGGATGGATGGTGAAATGATTGAGATTGTTAACAGCTTTAATTTGCTTGGCTCCACAGTCAACATTCTTGGGATCAGCAGTCAGGAAATTAAAAGATGCATTGTGATGGAAAAGTCTGCTGTTAGGGCCCTCTCTAAAGTATTGAAGAGCAATGGTGTCACTCTGGAGACTAAGGTGCGCCTGATACAGGCCATGGTCTTTGCAATCACTAGCTATGCATTAAGAAACTGGACAATGACTCGGGAGGAAAGAAGGAGAATTGATGCTTTTGAGTTGTGGTCTTGAGTATTGAATATACCATGGCCTGCTAAGAAAACGAACAAGTTCATCCTAGAGAAGGTTAAACCAGGCTGCTCCTTGGAAGCAAGGATTCTGAAGCTTTGTCTGATATACTTTGGACATGCTGCAAAGAGGGACCAGTCCTTAGAGAAAAACGTCATGCTTGGGAGGGTAGAGGGACAGTGCAGGAGAGGAAGATTCTATGTGAGGTGGATTGATTCAGTGACTGGGGTAATTGGGGTTGGTGTGTCAGAGACAGTAAGGTTGGCACAGGATAAAGCTGGGTTTAGGACTGTTGTACACAGGATCACAATAAGTCGCAGGCAACTCAAGGACACATAACAACAATAATAGATAGATAGATAGATAGATAGATAGATAGATAGATAGATAGATAGATAGATAGGGGGGATAGGGATTATCTATCTATCTAGAGAGAGATAAGAAAAAGGCTAATCATAAAAACAGAAGACAAGATGAAGTATCCTTGAAGGAAATTCTAGATAGAAGCACTTGAAAATACTTCAATTAAACATGGCATGATATAGGAAAGAGGGAATACATGTAAAGTTTCAGAAAAAGCCCAGTATGCTGAGTACTTGGGTGGTGGTGGTGGTGATGGTGGTGGTTGTTGTTGTTGTTGTTGTTGTTGTTGTTATGTGTCATCAAGTGTTAAGCTACTCATAGCGAACCTATGAACAAAAGACCTGAAAGTTTCTATAACTTTCACCCTTTCTCCACGTTCTTAGGGTTTCCGGAGGCAAGGTATTTCGGAAATGGATGTCACTCTTGCTTCCATGCTTGTTTTAATCAGAGAGCTCCACCAAACACTGTCCACCCATGGGTCACCATTATTGCATTTGACACATCAGTGTCACAGTGTTCAGCTTCACGGAAAGCATGAGTTACCTCTGTAGAGCAAGTGGACACACCAGGGCTATATCTTTGTTCCTAATGATCTGTGTGTGACGTAAGTACTAATTTGACATCCAGACTAGAATGAGATCAGCCTGGCAGGCAATCCCTAAATAAAGCTAGCTACATAAAGTTTTAAACATGTAAGACTTGAACTCTAGCTGATTGGAAAAAAAAAAGAAAAAAGAAAGAAAAAGTCCACATGGGCAAGTGAAGGGAAGTCTTTGGGGTTGTGCTTTTTCGGAGTTTCATTTGATGTGTATTATTGCTTTTTCCCCCTCCAAGAGTGGGGATCCCTGAGCCTTGCCTAGGGTTTAAGTATGTTCAAAGGTGTTGGCTTATAACCCCACAGGGATTGGGAGGGGCTTGCTGGCAGAGGTAGGCCTGGAAGACTCTTCTCTTCCAATGAATATACCTTGAATGACACAGCAATCATTTGTCTATTTACTGGACTGCACAACTTGGTGTTGCGGTGACACTGCACACTGTTCCATAGTCTTGTCAAATATCATAATGTTTACCCATTATGTACAGTGTTTGGATGAGCTTCGAGACTGATTTATGCTCAGAAGCAGGAGTGACATCCACTTCCTAAAGCTAAATGCTTCTGGAAATGCTACAAACTCTCTAAACGGTACAAACTCTCTAAACTCTTTGTATAGAAATGATGGTACTTACAGAACAGAGTTCTGTACAGAAATGATGTTAGTCATCGAACTGAGTTTAGATCTTTTGTGCAAAACTTACTCTCAGTCTTAACCGACTTGATGACACTTAACTACTGCTAAGTGAAATTAGTGCTATTATATCTGGAGGAACACTCTTCCACTTTGTACATCACTCTTTACCAATGTGCAGTATAAAGTAACTTGTGTTGCTGTGATACTGAACCTTGTGCCATTGGGGTATCAAATACCAGAATGGCTTCCCAATGTGGAGAGTGGTGGAACTCCCAGATGTAAAACAGGTTTAGAGGCAGGAGTGGCATCCATTCCCTAAAGCATATACCTCTGGAAACTCTATGAACTTGGTGAAATGACAATAGTTATGGAAAGGCATTAGGTCTTTTGTGCATAGAGTAACTATGAGTCGTACTCGACTTGATGGCAAACCACAACAACAAAAGTTGTATTCACTTCAAGGCAGATTTACTTTGGATGTCTTAGGTGACATGAAGTCAGTTCCAACTAATAAAACCCTATGTGCAACAGAACAATACATTGCCTAGTCATGCAACATGCTAAAAATTGTGGCTCTGCTTGAGTCCATTGTTGCAATCTCTATGTGATTCAGGACCTAGAGGGTTTTCTCACGTCAGTAGGTGTATTCTGGCTATACTTCTGAGAATCAGTTTGGGTTTAATTTTTTGGCATTTTGTTTTGTTTACTATTTGTCATACTTCAAAAACTGAACTAAGGATGACAGAAGAATAGATGCCTTTGAGTTGTGGTACTAGAGAAGTGTCTGTAATGCTGGAGAAGTGCCAAGTGTCTGTGATACCGGAGAAGTGCCAAGAAAACAAATTGGTCTGTCTTGGAGAGGGTGAAGCCAAGTCTCTCCTTGGAGGCTAGGATTTTGAAGCTCTCCCTCACTTACTTTGGGCACATGGCCAGGAGAGGTCAGTCCTTGGATAAGGACACCATGCTCAGAAGGTGGATGGACAGACAGCATGGCAGAGGAAGACCCTGGTAGAGAAGGATTGATACAATAACTGGGGCAATGTGGATTGGTGTGTCAGAATTAGTGAGACTGGCAGGGACAGGGAAGGAAGAGTTTAGAGCAGCTGTACATAGGGTCACTATGCATCACAGGAGACTCAATGGCACATAGCAACAATAACATACTCTGAGAGGTTTGGAAGCAGGAGTGGCATCCACTTCCTAAACAACATGTCTCTGAAAACTTTATGAATCTTGATAAACGTCGATAGTTGTAGAGGGGCTTCAGGCCTTCTGTTCATAGGGTCATTATGAGTTATGCTTCACTCGAAGGCAATCAACAAGAAGAATGTTATATTCAATTACCAACAATACAATTTTAAAAGTCGAATATTCTTCAACAAAGTAAGGTTGTGTGAGCTGCTTAAAACAGACAGTTAATGAGTTTTCCTTCAACCCTGATGCCACATTTTTCTTATAGTCCAGTTTTTAAAGCATTTGCTTGACACATAGATTGAATATTTGTTGTTGTTAGGTGTCATCAAGTCAAATATGATTCGTAGCAACCCTATGAAGAACAGAACAGAACCCTGTACTATCCTGTACCACCTTCATCATCTCTAACACATTTGAACCCATTGTTGGAGTCACTGTGTTCAATTCCTCTCTTTAGGGTATTCCTTTCTTTCACTGGCCCTCCATATTTCCAAGCACGATGACCCTTTCCAAGGAATAGCCGCTCCTAACAACATGTCCAAAGTATGAGAGACAAAGCTTTCTCATCTTTGCCTCCAAGGAGCACTCTGGCTGTGCTTTTCCCAAGACATATATCTATTTGTTCTTTTGGAAGAATACAATCCCAATGCCCATCTTTCCTGATGTTAAATTGCACGACATCTTCTTCTTCTGTTTGAAGGACTACTCCTTGGGCTAGATACAGGTTTCATGTTAAAATCTGAATACACTTAAGTAAAGAACAACTAATATTCTGCAATTCCCATTCTTCTCAATGCTAGCTATTATTTATTATGATCTATACTATCAAATGTTTTTTAATATGTGAAATAAAACACAAATAAACATCTTTCTAGTATTCTCTGCTTTTAGCCATGGTCATTCTGATATCAGTAATGATATTACTGGGTCCATTATCTCTTCTTAATCCAAACTGAATTTCTTTCAGTTCCTTATTGATGTACTGTTCCATCCAGTTTTGCTTAATGTTCAACAAGGTTTACTTTCATGTGATGTTGTTGTTGTTGTTAAGTGCCGTCGAGTCGCAGGCAACTCACAGCGACCCTGTGAAGGAGAGTCTTTGACGCTTGGGTGCCTTTCATCCTCTCTCCCGGTTCATAGGGTTTCCAGAGGCAAGCCATTATGGAAGTGGATGCCACTCCTCCTTCCACACTTGCTCAGTCGGGGAGCTCCACCCCACTCTCAGTCCGCATTGGGTAGCCAACCACAAGTGACCGCGTTATAGTGTAAGATAATTTCAAAATTATTGGAATATTTTTTTTTACATTATAGATAAGTTGGGTAAAGGAAAAGCAATACACAGTAAGGACTTTATCAGATATTGTGATTAATTATATCAATTTATGACAATATTACAAAATAAATTATATATGAATGATTACATTTTAAAAATCATACCATTTTTAAATCTTCACTCACATAAGAATTATTTTTAATAGCTGCAGTAGTATGTTGTTGTTGATTACCTTTGAGTTGAGCATATCTGAAGCTTTTCTATAACTATCATCATTTATCAAAGTTCATAGAGTTTGCAGAGGCATATTGTTTAGGAAGTTGATGCCACTCTTGCTTGCATAGTTACTGAACAAAAACTGCCAGAAAGTCAAGTCATACTTAGAATTAGGGATATAATTGCTAAAGTAAAATAGATTTTGTCTTAAAGCAAAGATATAAGAAAAAATATTGGTATTTTATTGCCTATACAATGCCATTACACAGTGTGCAATTTGATAAATTATAGATAACATTGGAAAAAGTAGGAATTCAGAACATTTAATTGTGATTAAGCAGAATCTGTACAAAAAGAAAAGCATTGAAACCAAACAAGGGGATAAAAACCAGGGTTCAAAATCAGAAAGGTATGTATCAGAGATGTAGCCACTCACCCAACATACCTATTCAGTCTGTATGTTTGGTAAGTCATTCCATAAACTAGATTGCATGAAGAATGTCATGTGAGGGTTGGAGGAAGACTAATTAATAGTCTTGTTTACTGAAAGTAAAAATTACTGCTATTTTTGCCAATTCAACATTTCTTGCTCCTCTCTCTGGCAACCAAATTCTTCTTCTCTTGGAAGAAACTATTAGACTTCAACAGAAACAACAGTAAAACCCTTACACTGAAACAATAAGCAATATCTTAATAAAAGGAAATTACTAAAGAGCAGAAGAGATATTCTTGTGACCCAGGGAATCAGACCTTGCCAGGGTTTGTTGGGCCCATGATAACAGATTTGCTTAGAATGGCTGTGTGGTTCAAGCCTATCTAATTTGTCCTTTACATAATCTTACCTCCACAACTTTCTGGAAAGTATATATGAGCAAGAGCCTGTGGTGATGAAGGAAGAAGTTCAAACTACTTTGAAAGAATTGGCTAAAAGTAAGGCACCAGAAATTGATAGCATACCAATTGATATATTTCAACTAACTGATGCTGCCCTAGGTGTGCTCACCAAGTAGTGCCAAGAAATATGGAGAACAACCACGTGACCAACTGACTAGAAGATATCCACATTTGTTCCCATTCCAAAGAAAGGAGATTCCACAGAGTGTGGAAATTGACAAACAATATCATTACTATCATATGCAAGTAGGATGCTGCTGAAGATTATCCAAAAATGACTGGAAAGCACATCAACAGAGAACAACCAGAAGCGCAGGTTGGGTTTCCATGGGATTGTGGTACTAGGAATTTTGTAGCTAATGTTAGATGGATCTTGGCTGAAAGCAGGTATTACCAGAAGAATGTCTATCTATGTTTCATTGATTATGCAAAGGCATTTGACTATGTGGATCACAACAAACTGTGGCTAACTCTGAGAAGAATAGGAATCCCAGAACCCTTGATTGTGCTAATGCGAAACCTATACTTGGACCCTGAGGCAGTCATTAGAACAGAGCAAGGAAACACTGTATGGTTCAAAATTGGGAAGAGTGTAAGCCAGGGACGTATCCTATCTCTATACCTTTTCAATCTTTATGCAGAACAGATTATCCAGGAGGCTGCGCTCTGTGAGGAGAAATGTGGCATCAAGATTGGAGGAAGACTCATCAACAATCTGTGTTATGCAGATGACACAACCCTGCTTGCTGAAACTGAGGAGGATCTGTAGAGCTTGCTGTGGAAGGTCAGGGACTGCAGTCTTCCATATGGATTGAGGCTCAATATTAAGAAAACAAAGATTCTCACCACTGGCCCAATTGGGAGCATCAGGATGAATGGTGAAGAGACTGAGATTGTTTACAACATTAGTTTGCTTGACTCCACAGTCAACGCTTTTGGCACCAGCAGCCAGGAAATTAAAAGGCATATTGCAATGGGAAAGTCTGCTGTTAGAGACCTCTCTAAAGTGCTGAAGAGTAATAATGTCAGTCTGGAGATTAAGGTGCACCTTATACATGTCATAGTCTTTGCAATCACTTGCTATGCATCAGAGAGCTGGACAATGACTAGGGATGATAGAAGGAGAATTGATGACTTTTGAGCTGTGGTGTTGAAGGAGAGTAATGAATGTGCCATGGACTGCTAAGAAAACAAACAGGTTTGTCCTGGAGAGGCTTAAGCCAAACTTCTCCTTGGAAGCAAGGATTCTGAGGCTTCAGCTGACATATTTTAGACCTGTTACAAGGAGGGATCATACGGTGAATACAGATCTCTGATAATGTAGAGCAGAGAATGTTGTGTGGCTAACCAGAAAGCAGTAGGGTTCCAGCAGTTCAAATCCACCACCGACTCTACAGGAGAAAGATGGATAGTCTGTTTTTCTTTTCTTTTCTCTCCTTTGCTTTTTCCCTTTTCTTT
>NW_006399917.1:6052675-6060989 GCF_000299155.1 Elephantulus edwardii
GGATGGGTGTGTAAGAAAGAGTGCGACTGGCACAGGACAGAGCAGAGTTTAGGGCTGTTGTACATAGAATCGCTATGAATCACAAGCGACTCGACAGCACATAACAAGAACAACAATAATAGGTTACATCCTCAGAAATCTATGTGTGTCACTATTAGTTGGAATTCATTTGTCAGTGGTAAGTTGTTTTTTTTTTTTTAGTTATGGAAGATGTATGTCCTATGTTAATTCTAAGATCAAAAATCAGGCATGGAGAGTTCTTTAAAATGCAGAAAATGAGGAAGATTTATGAGTGGAAAGATAAAAGAGTCTAATTTAAAACTCATTATAAAATGTACCTATTAGCAATTTAGGATACCACACTTTCAGTTATAAGTGTATTATTTTAACAAATGAAAGAGAATTTATCAAGTGTTCAGCTCCCAGTATATACCTGCTGGAGTTGACAAGTTCATTTTTAATATTAGATTGGAAAGTCTTGGGCACAGCAGTAGTAAGTTAAGCTGAAATGAAATTTTTCATGAAATAGGAAAGATGCATATTTTAATTGAATTCCCCATGAATAGAAGATTATAAAGTACCCACTGAAAAGGAAGCAGAATTGTTTCACAGGCTGAATTTCGTTTTGGATTGTTTGGGAGGAAATCTTAATGTTCTTCTCTTTCCTTATTTTGTCCTCCATTTACATTAAGAATCTTCCCTGTGGTTTCAGGGCATTACCAGAGGGACTCACAGGGCATTTGTTTTATTTTATTGAAAATCATTTAGTTATAAAGAAGACAAAGTGAATGGATTTCATGTGACTCAGAACCTGAATTAATTGCCTGTTAAAACCATTTCCCTAAATGCAGACCTACCAAGGTAACTGGGCTTGCATTTGCATTTAAATGCCATCTTCAAAATTTTCCATTTAAGAGATCTCCGTAAGTTAGATACAAGTGAAATCCCTTCTCTCCCTAAACAATCAAAGATAACCAGACATAATTTTCTGATAAATATGTATTTCATCTCAAGCTTAGGTCTGTTTTTTGAAGACAAAATAAAAAAGACAAAAATATAATGGTATTAACAACTCTTATAATACAGTACGAAGCTTTGATAGCGTAGTGGTAAGGAATTGCACTGACAACCCAAGGGTATAAATTCAAATATGCTAGCTACTCCATAGAAAAAATAATATGGCAAATGTCCTCATGTGTGATTATATTGCCTCTGAAATCCACTGGAGGGTCACCTATGTGTTGGTTTCAACTCAGTACATAACAACAACAATAATGCAGCAATGCACTATTGTATTGTCTCCCTGAAAAAACTCAGAAGCTTATACACGGTACTGTCCTATTTGGTATCTAATGCTTTTCTGGAAAGTAATAAACAGAAAGATGTCAGAGTTTGCTAAGAAAACAGCAGTAGGGAAGAAATAAATCATTAGTAATTGAGATTTCAAAAGAGAAGAATTATACTCCTCATGACCTCTGCCCTGCTCAAGGTCACCGTTACAATGCCTGTGTAAATCCATTTTATTGATCCTCACCTTTCCTAGCTTGATGTCCTTGTTTCAATGACTGGCCTAAGAACTGAAATTGAAATAAAACAGGAACTAATGAATCATCACTGGGATTTGAACCTGGGGGGTGACCTTTTGTATTTAAAGTTCAGTTGGGTCCTGACTAAGTCTCCAGTTTGTAGACTCAAGTGTGAAGCAGCTGGATTCTGGAGGGTAGGTTCTCTTGTTTTAGTTGAAAGTCAGATGTAAACTGTTTGGTTGTGTTTTGGTTTTCGTTTTTTTTTTTCATTCACAATTGTGTGTGAGAGCTGATTGGTCATCTGGATTTGAATATTGAATTTTGAGACAATAATTTTAAGTTTGTATTTGAAAGTGACAATATTGTTATAAAATGTTACATTTTTCAACAGAGTCCTTTGTATTTTAAAAATAATTTGAAGATACATGTAAAAACTGTCATGGATTAAATCATGTCTTTTTAAAATACCTGTCAAATTGATTAGGTCTTGATTTCCAGTATGATGTGGTTGGACTTGACCTTGTGATCTACATCCATTGTGTGAAATGTTATAAATCGTATATACATTAGATGAGATCAGTGTAAAGTATACTTTGAGTCACATACTTACTCAAGTCATATCCTGTCTTATGTCATATTCTTGCTTAAGTCATATCCTGCTGAGTAGCCTTTGTTTATCGGACTATAATGAGGGAGCACTGGTGGCCGAGTGGCAAGAAGCTGCACTGCAATCCCAAAAGCACACAGCTCAAATCCACCAGCTGCTCTGCTGGAGAAGGATGGACAATCTCCTCTTGTGCAATTATCTGAGAGCTGGACAATGAATACAGATAACAGAAGAATAATTGATGCCTATAAATTGTCATCTGCCAGAAGTTCCCAAACTTTCATATTGTCCTCTGGATTTTAGCATCTGTGTAGTTTTTTGAATGTTTTTATATAGTTATTTAATTTTTTAAACATTTCTACTGGTTTATTTACAAAATTCAAATACAAATTCTTTACATTTCCCTCATCACCCACCCAACAAATTGTGCAACCCCGTGATTAATCCCTCCCTCCACCTGCACATTCTTATCAATCTGTTTCCAAACTCTCCCACCCCTATGGGATCCTTATACTACAACAAAGGTTTCATACAATATTTATCCTGTGGAACTGAGGTAGTTCACTCAACATAATGTTCTCCAATCCCTTCCAGCTTAGGTAATAATGTGCAAAGTCATTGCTCCTGCGTGCTGAATTGTATTCCATTGTGTGAATGTACCATAATTCCTCAATCCATTCATTTGTGGTTGGACATTTAGGCTGTTTTCATGTTCTTGTGATTGTGAATAATGCTGCTATGAACATTGGTGTACAAATCACCATTAGTGCCTCAGTTCTCATTTTCTCATGGTATGTTCCAAGTAATGGAACAGCTGGGTCATATGGAATTTCTATATTCTGCTTTTTTAAGAAGTGCCAAACTGCCTTCCAGAATGGTTATACCATTTTACAATCCCACCAACAATATATAAGAGTTCTTTTCTCACCACATACTCTCAAACATTTCTTTCTTGCTGCCCTGTTAAACTTTGCCGCTGTTACTGGAGTGAGATGGTACCTCATTGTGGTTTTGATTTGCATCTCTCTTATTGCCAGTGATTTGGAGCATTTCTTCATGTGTCTGTTTACTATTTGAATATCTTTCTCTGTGAATTTCTTTCCGTGTCTTTTGCCCATTTTGTAATTTGAGTTGTCAGTCCTTTTCTTGTGGAGGCCCAGGAGTATTCTGTGAACTTTTGTAAGAAGACTCTTTTCTGAGATGGTATTATCAAATGTTTGCTCCCCGAATATAGGTTTTCTTTTCACCCTGTTGGAAAAAGTTTTTGATGCATACATGGGTTTAATCTTTAGAAGGTCTTATGCATCAATCTTATCTTCTTCAGATTGTTCATTTCTGGTCTTATTTTGCAGTCTTTTTATACCTTGTATTAGTACTTCTAAACCTGATCCCAGTTTGTCTCTTATAAATAAATGTTATGATTTGGGTTTTAGACCCATGTGCTGATCTACCTTGAGTTGATTTTTACATTTGGTGTGAGATGTGGATCCTGTTTCAGCTTTCTGCAGGTAGAAGTCCAATTTTTTCAGCACCATTTGTTGAAGAGGTTATCATTTCTCCATTTGGTAGCTTTGTTTTCCTTATTGAATATCAGTTGACCATAGATAACTGGGTCTATTTCTGGGTTCTCAATTCTGTTCCATTGATATATATGTCGTTGTACCAGTACCATGCTGTTTTCATTGCTACTGCTGTGTGGTAGATTTTGAGCTTAAGGAGTGCTATGTCTCCAACCTCATTTTTGTTTCTCAGAAGTGTTTTACTTATTTGGGATCTCTTGCCTCTCCATATAAATTTTATAATTTCCCTTTCAATACCCTTGAAAACTAAATTTGGTGTCTGGATTGCGATTGCATTGAACATGTAGATTGCTTTTGGTAGGATTGTCATTTTCTCAATATTGAGTCTGCCTATCCATGAACAGGAGAATTGTGGAGAATTGTGGCATCAGGATTGGTGGAAGATCTATTAACAATCTGCGTTATGCAGATGACACAACCCTGCTTGCTGAAACTGAGGAGGACCTCATGCACTTGCTGCGAAGGGTCAAGGACTGCAGCCTTCAGTATGGACTGAGGCTCAATGTCAAGAAGACAAAGATTCTCACCACTGGACCAATTGGCAGTGTCAGGATGGATGACGAAGAGATTGAGATTGTTCACAGCTTCAGTTTGCTCGGCTCCACAGTCAACACTCTTGGCACCAGCAGACAGGAAATCAAAAAGCGTATTGCGATGGGAAAGTCTGCTGTAAAGGACCTCTCTAAAGTACTCAGGAGCAACAGTGTCTCTCTGGAGACTAAGGTGCGCCTGATATAGGCCATGGTCTTTGGAATCACTTGTTATGCATCAGAGAGTTGGACAATGACTAGGGAGGACAGAAGGAGAGTGGATGCTTTTGAGCTGTGGTGCTGGAGAAGGGTACTGAATGTACCATGGACTGCCAGGAAAACAAACAGATTCATCTTGGAGAGGATTAAACCAAGCTACTCCTTGGAGGCAAGGATTCTGGGGCTTCGTCTGACATACTTTGGACATGTTGCCAGGAGGGACGGGTCCTTGGAGAGGGACATCATGCTTGGGAGGTTTGAGGGACAACGCAGGAGGGGAAGACCCTCTATGAGATGGATTGATTCGGTGACTGGGATAATAGGGATGGGTGTGTCAGAGGCGGTGCGGTTGGCGCAGGATAGAGCAGGGTTTAGGGCTGTTGTGCATAGGGTCGCTATGAGTCGGAAACGACTCGACGGCACATAACAACAACAACCACAACATCCATGAACAGGACACATTTTTCCATTTCTTTAGGTCTTTTATTCCATCTTGCAGAAATGCACTGAATGATAGACCTGCAAAACACATGAAACAAGAGTTAACCAAATTGAAGAGAAAAACAGCACCACAATAGTGGTAGGAGGTTTCAACACACTACTATCACTAAAGGATAGGTCAACTCAAAATAATCTCAACAAATATGCAGAAGATATAAACTATACAATCAGACAACTTGAACTTGTAGATGTATTCAGAGCACTGCATCCAACTAAAACTCAATTTGCTTTCTTCTCAGGTGCACATGCTACAGTCTCCAAAATTGAGCATCAATGTAGTTTTATGTATGCAGAGGATGTAGGGACTGTTAAAATATGCATGTAAGTATAGGCACAGTCACAAGCTTAGATACTGAAACTGAGATGTAACTGGTTCTGGTTCTTTTGTTGTTGTTGTTAAGTGCCATCAAGTCGCAGGTGACTCAGAGCGACCCTGTGAAGGAGAGTCCTCGACGCTTGGGTGCCTTTCATCCTCTCTACAGGTTCATAGGATTTCCAGAGACAAGCTATTATGGTAGTGGATGCCACTCCTCCTTCCATGCTTGTTTTAATCAGGGAGCTCCACCCCACTCTCTGTCCGCATTGGGTCAATATACACTCACTGCAAGGTTGCACTATGTTATTGCCATTGTTAGGTGCCATTGAGTAGAGTATCTTGTGCAGTCCTTGCTATCTCTGATACACTTGAACTCCTTGCTACAGGCACCTTATCATTCCATCTCAATGGGAGGTCTTCCGCTCTTTCACTGATCTTCAGTTCTTCCAAGCATGATCTCCTTTTCTAGGGAATAGCCTCTCTTAGCAACATATCCAAAGTAAGAGAGGAAACTTTACCATTCACGCCTCCAAAGAGCACTCCAGCTGCACCCTTTCTAAGACATATCTGTTCATTCTTTTGGCAATCTGTGGATATTGAGCACTCTTCTACAACACAACTCAAAGGCATCCATTCTTTCTATGCCATCTTTATTTATTGTCGAGCTCTCAGATGTATAGCTAGTAATTGAAAACACCATGGCCTGAATCAGGCTTGCTTTAGTTTTCAACCTGACATCATTACTCTTCAGTATTTTGGTGTGTAGCTCAACAGCAAAAAAACAAAGATTCTCACCACTGGGCCGATTGGCAGCATTATGATAGACGGTGAAGATTTTGATATTGTTAACATCTTCAGTTTCCTGAGTTCCACAATCAACACTCTTGATACCAGCAGCCAGGAAATCAAGAGATGAATTGCATTGGGAAAGTGGGCTCTCAGGGACCTCTCCAGAGTTCTGAAGAGCATCAAGATCAGGCTGGAGACTAAGGCTATAGCCTTTGCAATTGCTTGAATTGACAGAGAGCATGACAATGACTAGGGATGATAGAAGAATAACATTCCATGAACTTCGCAGAGAGCAAACAGTTCTGTCCTGAAGATGGTGAAATCAAGTTGTTTCTTGAAGGTAAGGCTTTTGAAGCTTTGTCTCACACACTTTGGACATGTTGCCAGGAGGGATCAGTACTTGCAGAAGGACATCATGCTTGGAATAGTGGAGAGGAAGACTCTGGATGAGATGGATTTGACACAGTAACTGAGGTAATGGGGTAAGTGTGTCGGAGACAGTGAAACTAGCTCAGGATAGGGCAGATTTTAGAGCTGTTATACTTAGGGCTGATATGATCTCAGGCAACTTAATGGCACATAACAACACAAAACAATTTATTTATTGAAAAAATCTTATTTATTACTTCATCAATGAGATAATTAATTGATCATGGTAGATGTTTTCATGATGATCATGCTACTGCAATTAGTTCAACTAAAGTGTCAGATCTTCTTAAGGTAAAAAAACTCACATGATATACTGATGTGAATTTTTGTTTTGTTTTGTTTTGTTTTAATCCCCAACATACCTGCCTAGTTATGAAATGCTTTCAATATTATTAGGGAAGACAGGTTTGTTGTTAAATTTCAGTACGCCAGAGGGCTCTATATTCTGAGAAAATACATGAGAATCAATTTTGCTCAACAACATTTTCTCAAACATAAATACTCTCTTTCAGGCTTGTGACAATTGCTATTTATTTTTACTTCTGGTTTCAGGAACTGTCACATTTCTTTGCTGTTATATCCTAGCACTTAGAGATTATGTTATAACACATACAGTCATATGTCAGGCTGTTTCTCTTTATCCTGTTAGCTCCAATAAGGTATAAACATCACCCTATTTCATTTTGCTTTTGCAGGGTCTTACAGGAAAAGAGGAGACAAAAGTGCCATTCTTTAGGCTACCACCATTTCTAAGTTATAGAGTGAATGCAGACAACATCTTCCTTTTATAATGGGAGTATATTTTTTATGATCTTTTGTGATGTCAATGTTTCTAACCAATTTATTTCAAACTCCAGCTGTTGAAAGTTCTATTTAATCACATAAAAGACTGTATTTATTTTGGACTAATCTTAATGGTGGCTATTTTTTTAAGTAGGCATTTTAAATTACCTGGTTTGAAATTCACTGTCTGTGGTGTACTCTAGCCAAGATTTCATGAATGCCACAAAATTATTAGATGAGACTATACAAAAATAAAAAAGAAAAGCTGCTTGTGACCTTTATTTCCATTGCTAATGACTGATGTGAAGCTTAATAAGAATGTAAATGTGGTGCATAGGACCAAGAAAATAAGGTTTATGAAACCTTTACAAGAAGGATTATGCAATGTTGCCATATCTCTAGGCTGGAAAAAACTAAACCCAGAAAGAGGATAAAGAACTTCACTACCATCAAGAAGAGCTAGGAATGGAATATGTCCCATGGAACAAGGGTCCCTGTGCTTTCTAAATCCAGGATAGACAACAAGCTAGGCTTGTGACTGTGAGGATCATAACAAAATTACGGCTTACATTGAGAACAACGTGAATCCCAGAACTCTTAATTGTGCTTGAGTGAAACTTATGCTTAAACCAAGAAACTATTTTGCAGACAGAGCAAAGAAACACTAAAAGGTTTAAAATTAATGCCTCTGTACTTACTCAATCTGTATGCTGAGCAAATCATTTGAGACACTGACTGCATGAAAAAGAATGTGGCGTCAGGATTGGAGGAAGACTTACCAATAACCTCGGTATGCAGATAACACAACCTTACTTGCTGAAAGTAAGGAGGACTTGAAGCACTTGCTGTAGAATATCGAATACTGTTGCCTTCAGTATAGAATGCATCTCAAAGTCAAGAAAACAAGAATTCTCACCACAGGGTCATTCATAAAGACAACATATAAAGGCATTTCTTTTTTAAAAAAATAAATAAAATTTTCATTTTAAACTGGTTTACTTAACAAAATTTGTATACATTGTTTTTCTTTTTTA
>NW_006399917.1:6061169-6068461 GCF_000299155.1 Elephantulus edwardii
CTTAATTGTGGACTCTTGTGATAACCATAATACCCTATCATACATCGCTTTTAAATTATTCTCTCCCTCCTCTGTTTCAGTGCAGTATACACAATTTATCCAGTTGTGTATACGTTGTTTTTCAAATGGGATCTTTTGCATTTCCCTTACCCACCCCTCCCTCCACTCATCTAATTGTGTAACCCTATGATTCCTCCCCCTCCCTGCCCATCCTCATCCATCTGCTCTGCTCCCACTTCCCCCCTCCCTTAGATCCACAGAGGCATTTTTCAATCAAAGACAGCTAACCCCTCTCTTGAGGCCTTTGGTTGTAATCATTTTGCTTCTCTTGTTTGGGCAATATCTGTTTAATTTGCTTGAAGAAAATGTGTATTTTCAGGCTTTGAGCATACTATTTTAAAATGATGGCACTACAAAGCTACTACCCTGTGCAAGTCTTTTACTTCAAATTTCCTACTGAATACATTTAGGAACACTGGATGTAACAGGTAGGACATACACAAAAGTAAAATATGAAGTGACTTGGAGGCCCTCCAGGTAAGACAACATCCAAGACCAGGAGGAAGAAACCAGAGTGATCAATATGCAAAATTCTTAAAAGATTTTAAGGGCTCAAACTCTTCAGGGCAGAATGTTAGGAATTGGGTGGTTGTTGTTGTTAGGGGCCATCAAGTCAAATACGACTCATAATGACCTTATGAACATAAGATCTGAACTTAGTCCTGCCCTGTGTTATTCTCATACTTCCTGAAACACAATAGCAGTCACTGTGCTGATTAAGACAGTTTAGGAAGCAGGATGGGCCATCTACTTCCTAAATAAAAGGGTTTTGACAACCCTATGAACACCAAACAAAGAGGATAGTTATAGTAGTGCAGTGGTAGAGCCCATATTAGAAGTCAGGTGAAATGAGGAAAATCAATAACAAACATCACTTAACAATTGGTACATGGAATGTTCACAGCTTGAATATTGGAAAACCAGAAATTGTTAAAAATGAAATGGAACACAGGAGCATTGACATATCAGGCATTAGGAGTTGGGAAGTAGATTAAAAATTTTGGAAGCAAAACCACAGAGTCAAGTTGAAATGATAGAGCACCTTACAGTTTCAGCTGAACCTTGTCAAAGCTATTAGAGCACATAGCTAAGTCCATATAAGATTTTAAAAAATAAATAAATAAATGAAAAAGCAAAAGCTAGTCAACATAATTAGTATTTTAGTATATTGGACTTTAAGACATGATGCATGAACAGCTGATAAGAGAGGAAACTTCCAGCTAGGTTATTCCATTGGTCCAAACTGCGCTAACTGATTTGCTTAAACAACGCAACAGGAGGAAGAAGATTGGCTACATACGCTCACCACCCTAGAAGGTGAACATCCTCTTCACTTCACCCCACAAGATGTACTTTCACTTTCTCTAAAAAATGACCATTAAAGTCGCTGAGGCTATGTCACTGGGAGCATCAGCTCTCTGAGAAACCACAGAAATTATGGGATACTCCCTGATGCTTCTGTGGCAGAACCAACCTTTCTATTGTCTTCCATTTGACTTAAATTTTGGTCTCAGCAAAGGAGTCCAAAGCCAGAGCCCTCACATGTTAACATTATCCATAGGAATTCTGGGGGCCTGTTATTTCAAAATTTACTGGATAGACATGGTTTTTAATATGTTTTAGGCATTAAGACTACCAAAACCTGTCCATCCTGGGTGACTCTGCTGATATTTTTAAATATCTGTAGCATAGTTTCAAGCATTACAAAAAATGTAAACCACTACAGTGGAACAGAATTGAGAACCCAGAAATGGACCCAGCTATCTATGCTCAACAGATATTTGACAAGGAAATAAAACCTACCCAATGGGGAAATAACAATATCTTGAACAAATAGTCCTGCAAAAACTAGACTACTACCTGCAGAAAGGTGAAACTGGATCCACTCCTCATACCATACACAAAAATCAACTCAAAGTGGATCGAGATCTGGGAGTAAAGCTCAAAACCATAAAGTTCATAAGAAACAAACTGAGATCAAGCTTAGTCTTATTATAAAGAGTCTTGTTATAAAGAATATGTTATAAAGTCTATGTTATAAAGAGACTGAAATACAGCCAAAAATGCACAAACTGGAGAGAATAAAATTGATAAATGCCGCCCTCCAAAGATTTAATCACTGTGTGCATTAAAAACTTTTTCCATCAGAGTGAAAAGAAAACCTATTAACTGGAAAAAAACTGGCAATAACATTTCAGACAAGGGTCTCATATCAAAGAGTTTATAGAATCTTACTGGGCCTCCACAAGAAAAAGACTGATCACACAATTAAAAAATGAGCATAAGACATGAAAAGATTTTTCACAGAGAAATATACTAGGATGACCAATAGACACATGAAGAAATACTCAAAATCACTGTCAATCAGAAAGATTAAAATCAACAACACAATGAGATACCATCTCGCTCCAGTAGCAACGGCGAAGTCTAACAGGACAATGAGTAATAAATGTTGGAGAGGATGTGGAGAAATAGGAACACTTATACACTGTTGGTAGAAGTGTGAAATCAAACCACCACCCTGGAAGGCAGTTTGATATTTCCTCAGAAAGTTGAACATAGGAATTCCATATGACCCAGCTATTCAATTGCTTGGCATTTGTTGTTGTTGTTATGTGCTGTCAAGTTGCTTGCGACTCATAGTGACCCTATGTACAGCAGCCCTAAACCCTGCTCTATCCTGTGCCAATGTCACTGCCTCTGACACACCCATCCCGATTACCCAGTCACTGAATCAATCCACCTCATAGAGGGTCTAACCATTCTGCACCGTCCCTCCACCATCCCAAGCATGGTGTCCCTCTCCAAAGACCTCTCCTTCCCTACAACATGTACAAAGTATGTCAAATGAAGCCTCAGAATCTTTGCCTCCAAGGAGTAGCCTGCTTTAACCCTCTCTAGGATGGATCTGTTTGTTATCTCGGCAGTCCAGGGTACATTCAATACTCTTCTCCAGCACCACAGCTCAAAGGTATCAATTCTCCTTCTCTCCTCCTTAGTCACTGTCCAACTCTCTGATGCATAATAAGTGATTGCAAAGACCATAGCCTGTATCAGAAGCACCTTAGTCTCCAGAGTGACACCATTGCTCTTCAGTACCCTGTGGAGGTCCCTAACAGTAGACTTTCCCATCGCAATATGTTTGTTTTTTTTTCCTGGCTACTGGGGCCAAGAGAGTTGATCGTGGAGCCAAGCAGACTAAAGTTGTTAACAATCTCTTCACCATCCATCCTGATGCTTCCAATTGGTCCAGTGGTGAGAATCTTTGTCTTCTTGACATTGAGCTTCAATCCATACTGAAGGCTGCAGTCCTTGACCCTCTGCAGCAAGCATTTCAGGTCCTCGTCAGTTTCAGCAAGCAGGGTTGTGTCATCTGTGTAACGTAGATTGTTAATAGATCTTCCACCAATCCTGACTCCACATTCCACCTCATAGAGCCCAGCCTCCTGGATAATCTGCTCTGCATACAAGTTGAAAAAGTATGGAGATAGGACACATCCCTGGCGTACATCCTTCCCAATTTTGAAACATACAGTGTTTCTTTGCTCTGTGCTGATGACTGCCTCTTGGTCCAAGTATAGGATTCGCATTAGAATGATCAAGTGTTCTGGGATTTCCATTTTTCTCAGAGTCAGACACAGTTTGTTATGATCCACACAGTCAAATGCCTTTGCATAATCAATGAAACACAGATAGACATTCTTCTTGTATTCCCTGCTTTCAGCTAAGATCCATATAACATCAGCCACAATATCCCTACTACAACGACGCCTTCTAAACCCAGCCTGGACTTCTGGCAGTTCTCTGCTGATGTGCTGTTTCAGTCATTTTTGGATAATCTTCAGTAGAATCCTGCTTGCTTGTGAAATCAATTATATCGTTCTATAGTTTCCACACTAGAATTGAGGCATAAATGGAGACGTGCACACCAATGTTTATAGCAGTGTTATTCAGCAATGAAAGATCATGGAATCAGTCCAAATGTCCAATCACAATTAAATGGATTGAGAAATTATGGAACATACACATGATGGAATACTACGCAGCATGCAGGAGCAATCATTTTGTAAATCACTACTTGGGAGGGGCTGGAGAGCATTTTGCTAAGTGAACTAACTCAGTCGCATAAGGAAAAATAATGTATAAGACCATTATTGTAGAACTAGATAACTAGTAAAACATTTATGAGGATCTAAAGTGGGGAAGGTGAGAGCAGAGGACTGAGGATGAGTGGCAGTGGGGAGAGAATCACAAGATTGTACAATTTGATGGTTGGAAGGGGGGGATGGTTGGGAGTTAAAGAAATAGGAAAGATCTATTGTGAAAAACAATGTATTCAAATTTTGTAATAAAAACTTTATCTTTTTTTTAAAAACAAAAACACTACAGTAAGTTATAGATATTCTTGCTGTTTTCTCTTATAGCCCTAGAAATTAGCCTCATCCATAAAAAAAATCACAAATGTATTCTTAACATTTACATAGGTCAGATGGAGACCTGATGGAGTAGTATGTCTCAAGTTGTACTACTAACTTGATGCTGCACATCTCCAGTGGTTCAAATCCATCAGAAGCTCTAAGAGAGTAAGAGAGTAAGTCTTCTCTCCCATTATGATTTACAGACTTGAAAACTAACCCAGGTCTCTATGAATTCGGACCAATTCAACAACCAGCAGTGATTTTTAAGAAAGCATTTTTGTTGTTGTTGAGTTTGTGTTTTAGTTTCACTAGATCAAAAGTGCTGAAGAGCAATGGTATCTCTTTGGAGACTAAGGTGCGTCTGATACAGGCCATGGTCTTCGCAATCACCTGTTACGCATCAGAGAGTTGGACAATGGCCAAGGAGGATAGAAGGAGAATTGATGCCTTTGAGCTGTGGTGCTGGAGAAGAGTACTGAGAATACCATGGACTGCTAGGAAAACAAACAGATTTGTCCTGGAAAGGGTTAAACCGGGTGGCTCCTTGAAGGCAAGGATTCTGAGGCTCCGTCTAACATACTTTGGACATGTTGTGAGGAGAGAACGGTCCTTAGAGAGGGACATCATGCTTGGGAGGGTGGAGGGACAGCGCAGGAGAGGAAGGCCCTCTATGAGGTGGATTGATTCAGTGACTGGGATAATTGGGATGGGAGTGTCAGAGACAGTGTGATTGGCACAGGACAGAGCAGAGTTTAGGGCTGTTGTACATAGTGTCGCAATGAGTCGCAGCCCACTCGACGGCACATAACAACAACAACAAAACAGATCAAAAGACTGGTAGTGGATTCAATGACTAAATCAAGATCTCACCAGGATTATGTGCCTTTCTAGAGTCTTAGGATTATTTTCCTTGTTAACGCAGGATGTTGCCAGAATTATTACATGTGGTTGTGTTGCTGAGGTCTCCATTTGTATGCTCACTGTCTGTTATGGGCCACCATTAACTCCTAGAGAGTTAAAATCTTTCAAATCTGGATCTGGTCATGACTTCTCAGAACCAGTAACGTGACATAGACTTCTTCTCAGGGTGACATTGCTTTGACTATCCTTCTGTTGCTAAATTTCTTTCCTTGACCACACGTAAGAAAATCCTTCACTTAAATGATTGAATACTTAGATTGAAGGTAAACCAAGTTAATCTCCTGATCACAAGTTATTAACTATAAGCACATTTACAAAATCTCTTTGCAATGTAAAGTGATTTATTTACAGGTGTCAGGATTCAAATATGTATATTTTGCAGAAAGGGGAAAGGTGCTTTCTACCTACTGCATTACAATGAATGGCCAAATTTGAGCTGAGAGTACTAATTGAAAACATAACAAAAATTCTTTTGTTCGGGAAGAAACCAGCTACTACTACCAGAACTCAGCATAAGTTGAGTCAGAGTGCCTAGATTTCAATTTTGAGTGAACATATTAAAGACATTACTTATAGCAAGATGCTCAACGTATATATATTATAATCATTATTAAATGGCAATCAAAATAAAACTGTCTCCTCAGGTTTTTTGAAGATTGACAGAGATAATGATTATCATTTAGAAATTCAAGTATTTAGTAAATGTTAGATATTTTTATGTTTATACAATCTTTTCAGTGATTATCTGGAAAATGTATGTTAATAATCTCAGTAAAGTAATACAGTAAATCTCCAGGTATACAATGATCAAACATTACCAAATAATTAGAATCCTCAAAGCACTTGATTTCATTCCAAGAAACATGTAATTTTTTTTATAGTGACTAAAATATATTGAGCCTCATAGAACTTCTGAAAGTTCATAAAAAAGATATAATCAATTTAGGAGAGCTAGTGTTGCTTCTATTTTGTTCTAGCTGAGTTCTTGGATGTTATTATTAGAATATTTTAGTAGCTATACTATTCAGGTAAATAAAAAATCTCTAAATTGAACAATTAAAGTGGGATAACATATATTTGTAATGTAGCCTTGTAAGAGAAGAAAAATTAATTTGTTGGTAATATGTTTCTCTCATATTGAAAGCATATTGCTCTGAAAGCAAGGTGTGTCATCTACATAACACAGAGTGTTGATGAGTCTTCCTCTAATCCTGATGCAATATTCTTTTTTGGGGGTGGGGTGGGAGATGAGAGGAAAGTAAAAAGGTTATAATTCAGATTAATAACAGCATATAGTCAAGACAGCTCCAGAATTCTGCCTGCAGGCACTTCAACCTTGAGCCTCATGACTTTAGGCCAGTGTTTCTATCTAAGTTTTCTGTCCTATCAATATTGGCTTCCCACTCCCAGTTATCCAACAAAGTTCTTAGTGATGCCAATATTGGCTTCCCCTACCCATAGTCTTATCCCACGTCAGGTTTCCAGTTGTGTCTTAGGCTTTGCTGCCATAGGTGTAGCTGGAACAAGATGAGTGTCTACATTATTCTGTTTCTTGTTCATTGACGGCAGAAGATCTGTCTGCTTCTCACTACTGACTTGGTCAATTCAGTGGTGAAACTAGGAAATCCCTTGTATATTATGGAGACTGGCTTTATCATTCCCTTATGGAATGATAGTCAATTCCTTTGAGTATAGGCTAACAGGTCCCATTCAAATATTACTGTCCATCTACATGTGTTGTTGTTATGTGCCTTCGAATTGCTTGTGACTCATAGCGACCGTACAACAGCCCTAAACTCTGCTCTGTCCTGTGCCAATTGCACTGTCTCTGACACTCCCATCCCTATCACCCCAGTAACTGAATCCACCTCATATAGGGCCTTCCCCTCCTGC
>NW_006399917.1:6071437-6075617 GCF_000299155.1 Elephantulus edwardii
CAAGATGCATTGATAATAATGGGTGACTGGAATGCAAAAGTCGGGAACAAAGAAGAAGATTCAGTAGTTGGAAAACATGGACTCAGCGACAGAAATGGAGCTGGAGAGAGAATGATCGAATTTTGCACAATCAATGACTTATTCATAGCAAATACATTTTTTAAGAGACATAAACGCAGGTTATATACCTGGCTTTCACCTGATGGTATGCATAGGAATCAGATCGATTACGTCTGTGGAAAGAACTGCTGTAGAAGCTCAATACCAGCTGTGAAAACTAGGCCAGGAGCTGACTGTGGAACAGACCACCAACTACTTATATGCAAAGTGTAAAGAGCCTGCAAAATACAAGAAGAAATACACAATGAAGAGGATAAAATTGATGTGTGCATCAAAAATATTTTCAACAGAGTGAAAAGTAAACCTACTGACTGGGAAAAACACTCGGCAATACCCTTTCCTTTGTATTGAGACAAGGATCTCATGACAAAATTTTACAGAATCCTCCACAAGAAAAAGACTGATAACACAATTACAAAAATGGCAAAGGACAATGGAAAGATTTTTCACAGAGTAAGATATTCAGATGGCAAATAAAAACATGAAGAAATGCTCCAAATCACTGGCAATAAGGGATGCAAATCAAAATCACAATGAGATAGCTTCTCACCCCAATAGCAGAGGCAAAGTTTAACAGGAGAGCAAGTAATAAATATCAGAGAGGATGTAGTGAGTTAGGAACTCTTATACACTGTTGGTGGGGGTGTAAAATGCTATAATCACTATGGAAGGCAGTTTGGCATTTCCTCAGAAAGAGAGGAGAGAAATTCCATATCACACAGCTCTTCCTCTGCCTCCAAGAAGCAGCCTGGTTTAACCCTCTCTAGGATGAATCTGTTTGTTTTCTTGACAGTCCATGGTACATTCAATACTCTTCTCCAGCACCACAGGGCAAAGGCGTCAATTCTCCTTCTATCCTCCCTAGTCATTGTCCAACTCTCTGATGCATAACAAGTGATTGCAAAGACCATAGCCTATATCAGAAGCACCTTAGTCTCCAGAGAGACACCATTGCTCTTCAGTACCTTAGAGAGGTCCCTAACAGCAGACTTTCCCATCGCAATACATTTTTTTATTTCCTGGCTACTGGTGTCAAGAGTGTTGACCGTGGAGCCGAGCAAACTGAAGCTGTGAACAATCTCAGTCTCTTCGCCATCCATCCTGATGCTGCCAATTAGTCCAGTGGTGAGAATCTTTGTTTTCTTGACATTGAGCCTCAGTCCATACTGAAGGCTGCAGTCCTTGACCCTCTGCAGTAAGTGCATGAGGTCCTCCTCAGTTTCAGCAAGCAGGGTTGTGGGCAGATTGTACAATGTAGAGAGCATTATGCTAAGTTAAAAAATGCAGTCCCACAAAGACAGATACTGTATAACAGCATTATTATAGAAATAGAACTATAACTAGTAATATGTGCATGAGGATCCAAGGGGGAGGAGGAGAGCAGCAGAGGGGGGAGGATTGTCAGGGGGGTGGTAGAATTTGATGGGTAGAGGGGAGGGGGCAGGTAAAGGAAACGGAAAAGATCGAGTGTGAAAAACAATGTATTTGAAGTTTCTATGTAATCCAGTAAAAAAATAAGAATTTCTTTTTAAAAAAGCCACTTATTGACATCAAAACATTTATGTCTTTGGAGTTGCTTTGTGGAATTCTTAATAGACAACTTTGTCTAGAATTTATCATAAAAATATCATAATAATAACAGAAACAATATTCTAAGGAAAGGTACTGAATAGTTGTCTAAATACCACTCACTCTTTAATTATTATGGTGTCAGAACTCTCTCATAGCTTGCCCCTCATTGGGTTTTCAAGGCTGTAAGTCTCATGAGATGAGCTTGCCTATTTTCTCTTGAAGAGCTGCTGGCTGATTAAAACCACCAGAGACAGGAAAGCCTTTGGATTAGCACAACTTCCTGTGGACACCACCACCACAACTCTCTATTTTTACTTTCTAATTTTTTTGTTTGCTTCCAAAGTTCATATACATTGTGTTTCACACTATTCTTCCCTCGTACTGTGTTTCCTACAATCATTCCCATGCATTGTGTTTTATGATGTTAATCACCATTGGACCTTCCCATCATTATCCTATTTTTTGAAATTTTCTTTTTAAAATTATAAGCTTATAAAAAGAATAAAAAAATAAAATAATAAGCTTAATTCAAAAACTTGTTTTTAATATATGATGTTATTATAATTATTCACTGCCCTCAAGTTGGAACTATTTCATAGTTCACAGCCAGATTCCCTCCCCACTAAGCCACCAGCCCTCTTGCATATGATATTTATTGATGTTGTGGGCCATTGAATCAGAACCCAGCCATAAGGGACCCTCCCTCCAGCATGTCTTCAGAGGCAGTAAGTCCCATGAGAGGAGATTACCTGTTCTTCTCCCGATGAATTCTAATCATATGCCTTTGAGGTTGTAGCACAGCTTCACAGCTTACCCCTAGCCAAACCATTTACTGCCAAACAATTGTGGCATCTCTGTTCAGAATGCTTATTGTATAAAACCGTTATTGTGGAATGAGTATAGGATCCAAGAGGGGTGGAAGAGGGTGGAAGGAGAGGGATGAGGATGTGCAGGAAGACGGAGGAATTAATCATGGGGTTGTATAATTTGATAGGGTCGGGGAGAAGGAAATTAAAAGAATTTGTTCTTAAAAACATTGTATTCAAATTTTGTAAGTAAACTAGCAGAAAATTTTTCAAAAGGGAAAGTGAAATTAAAATTTATAAAATTAAAGAAGGAAAAACTTATCTTGCAAAATAATTCTTTGGCAACACTAAGGAATTTAAAGGTTGCATTTCCTTGATTTTACATATGACACAATCGCCCTCTTGTGGTGGCATGAAATGTTCACTACAGTCATTTCTAAAGGCATTTCAACTTGTTGGACTAAGGCCTTTCAATTAAAGCAAGATCTGCTTCAAAATCAATTGCTGAAAACCCTCACCCACAGTAAAAAGTAAAAGGGAAGAAAAAAAAAAGCTGAAGGATGTACAGTATGCTACATAACAATTTAAATGTTTTCATTTAGTATTGAATGCACCATCTCTTGCACGGGAGGATGGGTCATCTCTCACGAGGTTTTCTGCCTCTGAAAATATGCTGGAGGGTCAATTATTGATTTATTCGAACTCGATAGCACACAGTAATATACTGCCTTTAGATTAAAAAAATGTAATGCAATACAATTTAAAACGTTCTTCTTCTTGTTGATTGCCATTGAATCGAGCATGACTCATAGCGGAGAGACCTTAATGAACAAAAGGCCTGAAGCCTTTCTGTAACTATCGTCGTTTCTCCAAGCTCATAGGGTTTCAGAGGCCTGTGGTTTAGGAAGTGGATCCATTCTTGCTTCTAAAACCTGTCTTAAATTGGGCGCCTCAGCAAACACTGTCAACTATGGACAGCCATTATCTCATTAAACCTCTGGCCTTCTCTACTTTTATAAAATCTTCAAGTTCATCTTGGAAAGAGTCATAGATCTTTGAATGCTGCATTAGGCTGACAACAAGGGATTATCCTTCCCAGAGTGAAAACAAGACCTGTGACCATATTTGATTATTAATGGCGTTAGTATCTCAGCATGAATTTCCCACAGTGCCACTGTGGAATAACTTGTCTGAGGCGGGCGTCTACAACTAATATTCTCCCTCTTCCCACCCCACCAGCTGCCAGCCTTGAGCTAAGCTGGGAGAGGTGGCGGAGAGGCAAGAATAGCCAGCCATAGGTGCTGCCACTAACACCCAGCTGGAGGGGCAGAAAATCCAACCGACTTTTAAATACAAGGGAAATAAACATATATGTATACAAGAGGCCAAAAGCCTTTCTATATCTATCATTGTAGCAAAATAAAACTATTAATTCACACTGTAGAACACACTATGTAGTCTATAAATGGAGTCATATTTATAGGTGTAAATAATATTGAAATATTACAATCAAGATACAATAATAACTGGTGATTGATGAGAAAAAGAAGGCCAATAATATGGCCTTGATTATAAAAATGAGGCCAACAACCATGAGATATCATCTCACTCCAGTAAGACTAGCAAAATTTAACAGAACAGCAAGCAACAAATGCTGGCGAGGTTGTGGAGAGACTGGAACC
>NW_006399917.1:6076357-6089250 GCF_000299155.1 Elephantulus edwardii
AAAAAAAATGAGGCCAAAGATCCAGCGACAGAATTTGTACTACCAATAATCTATAAATTGCACATATCTTTCTGATGAAACACAAACACAACAACGTATATGGACATATGCCTGCTGGAATACACTGTTATCAAATTTATTACATCTGTAGAAAGAGATGATGTTGCTTTTATGTGCCCTTAAGTTGACAATGATTCGTGGAGACTATATGAACAACAAATCTGAACCTTGTCTTATTCTGTGCCTTCCTCGTGATATCTGTCATGTCCAAGTCCTCTGTGTCATTCTATCTCATGGAGTGTTTTCCTCGGGTTTTTTGTCTCTCTCCAAACACTGGTTCCTCATGAAAAAATACCCAAAGGAAATTTTATCATCCTTGCCTTCAAGAAGAATTCTGGTTATACTTCTTTAGGACAACTTTGTTGGTTGATTATTCTGTTTTGCTTTTTTTTTCTTTTTATGGTATATTCAATACTTTTTGTAACATCACAATTGAAAAGCTTGAGGTTGTTTTGTTTTGTTTTGTTTTTTCTGTCATCCGTACTGATTATTTGACTTTCAGAACTGCAAGAATTAATTTAAAAGACCATGACTTCAATAAGGTACATCGTAGTCTTAAAGTTGACATCCTTGCTCTTTCACACTTTGGAGAAATACATTTCAGCAAGTTTCCCCAATATTACATGTCTCTTGATTTCTTGACTGCTGCTACCATGAGTGTTGATAAGGAAACTCAATATCAATGATGCCAGAAGCTAAAAGGGTAAAATAAACCATCAGATGCTCAAATGCAAGTTTAAATTGAAGCTGAACAAAATTAAAATATGTTGTTGTTATGTGTCATAGAGTTGATATGTTTCATAGCAATCCTATGAACAATGGCTCTGCACTTCACCCTATCCCGAGCCAACCTCACCTTCTCTGACACACCTGATCCCGTTGCCACAGTTACTCTGAGATGAGTTACCATTTCATGCAGGGTCTTTCTCCTCTCTGCTGATCCTCTACTTTACTAAGCACTGTCCTTCTCCAAGAACTGGTCCCTGCAGCATATCATTGTGTGAAACAGAGCTTTGATAACCTTGCCTCCAAGAAGCAAACTGCTTATCCACTCTCCAGGAGAAACGTTTTTGTTTACTTGGCAATCCATGGTATGTTCAGTACTTCTCTCCACCACAACTCAAAGGCATCAATTCTTCTTCTGTCATCCTTAGTCATTGTCAGTAAATTGCACAGCAAGTAATTGAGAAGACCATTGCCTGAATCAAGCACACCTTGGTTTCTAGGCTGATACTGTCGATCTTAAGCACTCCAGATCTGGTACAGCAAATTTTCCCAATGAAAACTTGTCTTTTTTTACTTGCCAACTGCTGGTACCAAGCCTCTTGATTGTGATTATGAGCAAATTGTGAATATGAGCAAATTGAAATTGTAACCAACCTCAATATTTTCTCCATCTGTCATGTCCAGGACTTTCGTTCATAGGGTCTCTCTGAGTCCCCTGCGACTTGATGGCACTTAACAACACCACCAACAACAGCAAGAGAGAGCAGTTGGCCTAGCGGACAGAAAGTCATCCTCCCAAGTCAGAAGAGGGTGACTTTACTCCACAGCTCTCAGGCCTTCCTTTAATTGTTTTTGGTGAAACACTCTTCTAGGTCGTATAACCCTGGTATGTCCATTGCTGTATAGGGGTAACTCCACTGTTACACTGATGAGTCAAATGTGAGAATGGCTACCCATGGTGGACAGTGTTTGGTGAAGCTCCTGATTAAAACAAGCTTGGAAGCAGGAGTGGCATCTACTTCGACAATAGCTTGCCTCTGGAAACCCTATGAACCTGGAGAAAGGACAAAAGTTCTACAGGTGTCCAGGACTTTCATTCATAGGGTCACTATGAGTCGCCCGCAACTCGACGGCATGTAACTACAACAACATCATCATACTGCCTATTTGCCTGGTGATGGGGATCTTTGTTTTCCTGATGCTGAGGTGCAATATATATTGAAGGCATAAGTCCTTGGCCTTTTGCAGCGAATGCTTCAAGTCCTCCTTGTTTTTGGAGAGCAAGATTGTGTCATCTTCCATTCAGGAAGAAATGGTGATATAAGAGCTGAGCAAAAGATTTTAAAGGGAAGCTTGAGAAGAAAATTCACTCTACCAAAAGAATTAGTCAACACTGAACAATTTCAAGAGGTAGCATATGATCAAGAACCAATAATAAGGAAGAATTTCCAAAATGAAGTGAAAGAACTGAGGAAATACTTAGGCTTCAAAAGTTGACAAAATACCCATTGAAGTGTTTCAGAAAACAGATACAGCCTTGGACCTGCTCACTCTTCTTTGCCAAGAAATTTGGAGGCCAGCTAGTGAGGCAACTGACTGGAAGATACCAATATTTATGCTATTCAGAAAATAAAATTATGAAGAACATTAAACTGAAATCAATAAGCAACTGCCCAAAATTTAAGCTGAATTCAGAAGAACCCATGGACTGAATCACCATTACTGCTGAAGATAGATGAATCTTGACTGAAAGACAATGAAAGAATGACATCGACTTTTCTTTTAAATGATTTTTCAATGGCATTACACACTGTAGATATGTGAATTATAGCTAACATTGTACAATAATTTCATTTAACTATGCGCATTTGGAACCTGTACATGGATGAAGAAGCAGTTATTCAAACAGAACAAGGGAAACTGCATAGTTTAAAATTAGGGAAGATGTGTATCGAAGTTATCTTCTCTCACCATAGCTACTGAATCCACATATTGAGTAAATAATTTAAGAAGCTGGACTATGAAAAGAAAAATGTGGTATCAGGATTGTGAAAGATCCATTAGCGATATGTGATAGGCAAATGACACAAGCTTTCTTGCTTTAAATGAAAAGATCTTGAGGCACTTGCTGAAGAAACTCAGATTATAATCATGAGTGTGCGTTGTACATGAACAGAGAGAAAACAAAATCCTCTCAACTGGACCAATAAGCAACATCATGAGAAAAGATAGAAGTTAACAAAAATGTACATTTTCATGGAACCACAATAAGTGCTTATGGAAGCCATGGGGGGGAAATCAAATTCTGTATTGCAGTGGGAAAATCTACTGCCAAGACTTCTTAAAAATGCTGAAGAGCAAGGGTGCCGCTTTTGAAGAGTGGAGTGCACTTGAGTCAAGTCATTGTATTTTTAATTGTGTTACATGCACGTGAAAGTTAAACAATGAGTAAAGAAGGCTTAAGAAAGGTTGTTATTGTTGTTCGGTGGCTTTAAGCTGACTACAACTCATGGACACTCTTTGAACAACAGAGATTACAATCTTGCCCTGTCCTGCACCATTCACAAGATCTCTGCCATGACCTAAAGCTCGATGTTACAGTTACTGTACTGACCCATCTCATTAAAGGTTTTCCTCTATTATGCTGTCTTTGACAGCATGTTTTGTGGTGTTTTTTTTCCAAGTTCTGTCACCTCCTGACAACATACCCAAAGTCTATGAGCTTAATTGTGGTATTGGTCAAGAAAAGTGTCTGTGTCATGAAGAACAAATATGTTTTGTAAGAAACGCTGTTAAGTGTTCTTTAGAAACAAGGATAGCGAGACTTTGTCTCACACACTTTGGACATGTTATCTAGAGAGGCAAGTCCTTGGAAAATAACACCGTACTTGGAAAACTAGAGTATCAGTGAAGGAGAAAGGCCTCAATGAGATGGATTTACTTTGTGACTGCACCAATGGTTTAAAACACAGGAGAGATTGTGAGGAGGATCCGGATCAGAAAGGGCTTCCTTTGCTGTCATGAGGTTCTGCTAGGAGTCAGAGTCACCAGGAAAGTATCTAACAACAACAATAACAGATCAGCTGATTTCTCTTTGTGACTGTGGCATGGCTCTTTGTTTAAGGAGATCTTCCTTAACTCAAAGAGTGGGACCAATCTTTCTCAGCTTTTCTAGTCTCCTGTGTATGACTCTCCCCACGTGGGCTACCTCAAAAGCAGCTCTAGCACAGAACTTGCTCTGATTCCTTTATTTTCCCTCCTATGTTACTCTTATATATGTATGTTCTCCTAGTCGTTTTCTTACTCTTGAATCTGTACACCATGAGGAAAAAAAGAAATGACAACTAGAAGAGTGCCTAGGGATCAAGGCGGAATATGTTATGCAACAGAGCTGGATGAACCAGTAACACTGAATTCTCTTACTTGTATCTAGTACGGCACACATGAACTTAATTGTATTTAATTGCTAATCTGTGGTTAGCAATTTCATAAGAGTTTCACCATATCTTTGATGTGGTAAAGACCAAGTGAAATTTTTCAGTGCCCATGGATGGGAAGGTATAATCAGACTCTTGTGTATCTTTCTTATTAGGTAACCCATTCATAGTAGGCAATGTCTTTAGACTTCATGGACATAAAATCACATGAGATGATCACTAACAATACAGATTCATCAGCTATCAGTATTCTGACTTATAGGGTTCCTTGTGGTCCCACAAAACTGTACCTTTGCATTTCTTCTAGGTTTTGTGATGATAGAAGTGGGTGGGCCTATTGGGTTAGCATAGTGATTCTTTACCCTGGCTATAATTTGGAATCCACTGAGGAACTTCAGGCATCACTAGGTGGTATAAATGGTTTGCTATTGTGCTGTCAACCAAAAAGTTGGAGGTCCAAGTTAATCAAGTGGCATTTTGGAAGAAAGACCTAGACATATGCTTCCACAATATTAATCATTGGAAATCCTGTGAAGCACCACTATACATGAAGCTGGTTTTTTGTCTTGGTTTTGCACTTCCATTGTCTAATTCTCTCCCAAACAAGTGATATTAATAGTATTATTATTTCCCCCTTTACAAGGCAGAAAAACCAAGGCTCAGAGAGTGGAAGTCAGTCCCACATCTCAAAAGTGGAAGAAAAAATGGCATTTGAACACAGGTTTATCTCACTCCAAGGAGAAATCTCTTTCTGCAATATTTTCTAAGTACTCTAAGTAATCAGAGGTCACATTTCACGCACACATTTTCCCAGTGTTTTATTATAAGCAATGCTTCAATGAACACAATTTGCATTTTAGAGATGCTGGGACGAATCAGGTGACACCAGAACGAGGTGAGGACAAACACTTGTCTAGTGATTGCATATTCATCCACCTAGATTTTCTGAGAATTCATGTCGAAAATAGAATCTACATTAAGCTATTTTGAGTTTGCACCTACTGTATGGCAATAGGTGCTATGATAACGAATTTCAAAAAATGTTTGTTTCTTTTTATTCATAGACTTCACGCATAACTTATTCAATCACAGCCCTTGAGGATGACTCCAGGTGTCTATGTTTTGACTAGCATTTCTACTGTGCAACCTACTTGCAAACTGGGATGAAGCAGAGGAGGGACCCACAAATGCCCCAAGATAACCAAGATAACCAACATCTACAGATGATCAGTCAGGCTTGTTGATTCATTGCAATGAGAGAACTGTATTACAAGAAGAACCATAGGTGTCATGCTAAACAAAGGTTCGTAGAGTTATTTCAGGATTTTGAGGTAGCTGAGAGTTTAATATATTGATAGTTTCAAAGTAAAGCTGTGTGTAAAGGGGTCAGTATCAGGTCTTCACTCCAAAGAGTCCTGTTTCATTGGCAACATTTAGGTTAAGATAGATGTGTGATGCTGAATTCAGTAATCCTTTATCTGAAGCTCTGCATCTGGTTCTGAATCAAGACCACTTTTCTATGTCAAAGTGACTTAGAGCCTCCAGGCAAGAAAGGGATATTTCTTTGTGCTGACATGATTTCAAACAGCAAATTTTGCGATGGTCTATGATTTCTGAGAACAAAGTTTTCCTGTGTATAATAAAGCAGCTCTCGCTCGAAGAAGGGGGGCAGTATACAGTGCCAGTGCGTCCTTGAGAGAAACAGTGATCCTTCCTAACTTTGCAAGCTGCTTTTTCTCTGTTGTCTGTTCCAGTCTGATTTATTCCACAGCAGATTTTTACAATCCAACATCATTTTCCCCATCTCCTACATGACACTTATACTCAATGGATTGTTCTCAGAAGAAAAAAAAATGTGATGAAAGGCTCTGACAGTCTGTCAGTAAATGTTGCTACTGTTAGGCACCGCTGAGTCAATTCCACTGGCAACTACCTTATGTATAAAAGATCAAAATCTTAAAATCATTCATACACACTGTAGCCCCTATAATTCATTGCCATTGCTCTATGCCTATTAACTTTTCTTTGTATTATTTTATATTGGTTTACATACAAAATTCGTATACGTTGTGTTTCATTGATATACACTGTTTCACACTTTCCTTCATTCACATTCTGGTTCATACAATCATTCCCACACACTGTGTTTTAGAAAATTAATTACCATTGATCTATGCCCACTGATCCCCTGTTTGTTCATATCCTCACAGGATCTTTCCCAAGTGCGGATGCCTGACTATATGGAACACAATGAAAATTAGAGATTTTATAGAAGACAGTGCATATGAATGAAATGTAATATAAATTAATTATTATATGTAAAGCAATAAGAAAAATGAGTGGGGAAGGTAAAAATCTTTCTTGATACTGGACCATCCTAAAAATATCTTCTGTGGTTAGGTCCATTGTTGCAGTCTTTATGTCAATCCATCCCTTCTTTCTGTCGTTAGCTGACCATACACCTCCCCAGACATGAGGCCCTTTACCAAGGACAAGCCTGTGCTGAGAAAGTGTTCCAAGCGTGTGTGGTAGTTTCATCATTCTTGCCTTTAATGAACACCTTGGTTATACTTCCTCCAAGACAGATTTGTTTGCCCTTCTGGCACTCCACGGGGTGTGCAATACTCACCACCATCCCTATAATTCAAAGGTGGCAATTCCTTTTCAGTCTTCCTTATTCATTGTCCAAATTGCACATGCCTCCGAAGCAATTGAAAGTCTCATGGCTTGGTTCATGTGCATGTTATTCTTTAACATCTTTGCCTTTTAACATTCTAAAGAGGTCTTGACAACAGATTTTTTTTCCCTCAATGCAATATATTGTTTGATTTCTTCATTACTGCTTTCATGGGTGCTGATTATAAGTACATGACAAAATTTATGCACTACGCTGAAAATTGCTGGGAAATTGATTCTACTATATATTCACAAATAATAATTCAGTGTGTACTGACAGCCTTAACTACTTAGAGAGTTGTGCAAGTCCATAGGGAGTTGTGTTGTTAAACCAAACACCCCATTTCTCTAGTGGTTGGAATTTACAAGTGGTTTTTTTGCAAGAAAGGTGAGAAATCACTTCTCAAGCAATTTACAGCCTTCAAAATTCAATGATCCATTCGATCAGTTATGAGTCATGGATGGTCAGCTATGAATCATGGGTGGTTCGTCATGAGTCATGTCCATGGCAATGAATTGTTGTTTACTGTTAGTTTCTGGTAGCAATGTGGAAGATTCCCAGGCAAGTTCCCTCGGGAGGAGAATGTTACAGACACCCAAACACCAGATAAGTAAGAAAAGAAAATTATTGAGAGAAAAGGGGAAAGAAGAGTTTATTGAGCAGAGTACCCTGTCAGAGAAACAATGAACAGGTATATTCAAGTGTTAGAAAGACCTTGATTTGGGAATTATTGTTGTTAGGCACCATCAAGGAGAGTAAGCCTGATAGTGACGCAATGAACAATAGATATGAACACTGCCCTGTCCTGTGCCATTGTCACAATCTCTGACACACTTGAGCTCATTGCTGCAGTAACTGTTTCAATCTACCTCATCAGCGTCGTCCTCTTTTTTAACATCCCTCCATCTTCCCAAACACGACGTCCCTTTCAAATGAATAGCCTCTCCTAGCAACATGACCAAAATATGTGAAACTAAATTTCATCATCTTTACTTCTATGGAGCTCTTTGGCTGCCCTTCTCCAACATATATCTGTTTATTCTTTTGGCGGTCCATGGGATATTTCATATTTTCTCCAATACCGCAGACCAATAGTATCAATCCTTCTTCTGTGATCCTTACTTACTGTCCAGTTCTCAGATGCGTATTAAATGACTGAGAAGACCATGGCCTGAGAAATAAATTACCTTAGTCCTCAAACTAACATCATTGCTTCTCTATAATTTGGAGAGGTCCCTGACTGCAGACTTTCCCAGTGCAATACATCTCCTGATCTTCTGACTGCTCGTACCAAATGTATTAATATTATTGTTGTTATTGTATACCACAGAGTCAGAACTGACCCACTGCTGACCCTCCAGCAAGTTTACTGAGGCAGTTAATCACATGAGAGGAGATTGCCCATCCTTCTCCCATGGAGCAGCTGGAGACCTCTACTTGTGTGCCTTCAGGATTATTGCACAGCTTTTTGCCACTAGGCCACTGGGAGTAGAGATTGACTTAATAGGCTCTTCTTCTGAGTTTGATGCTTTCTTCTGTGGTCACCTCTGGCTGGTGGAGAGAAATAGTTGCTCTATATACGGAGATCACTTGCTACTGTGGAGTTTTCCAGACGGAAAACTGTCTTGATAAGGGAATGGCACAGTCAATACATACTGAACAATACTGCAGCTTACTGTTGTTTACTGTAGAAGCCTGTGCTGTCCCTAATAGTTACTACTTACTCATCAGCAAACATGAGGGAAACCTTCAATGAGATGAAATGGCATATAACTGTAAGAATGGACTCAAACATACTAAGTATGATAGTGTGTGAATAGACAGTGCTCTCCTTTGTTATTCACAGGGTCAGTGTTGAGTCAAAGCAACTCAGAGAAATTAAGAAAACTACCTGCTGGTCAGATTAATAGGTATCCCTTGTATGTATGTGGATAAAATCCTACCACTCATAACATTATACTTCAGAATAAAACTTGAAATTGTCTTTTTAACTATGAATGAAGAGCCATTCTTGTTGTTTTTCATTTCTGGCATAGTATATGGTGTGATAGCCTGAAAAAGTGGCTCAAACCAGTCCATCTCATCTCATTAATGCCTAGAATGTCAGTGTTCATGCATTCCATTTCATTTTTCACAAATTTCAAAGTTTTACAACGTATTCTGTAAATTCCATGTTCTAATTATTAAAGAATGTTTGCAACTGTTTCTGTTCATTTTGATTGACTGCCTGTCTGTACTCTATTTCTAATATTATACCTATCTGTGTTCCTTCATTGTTTATAGGGTTTTCAGAGGACAATTATTTCAAAAGTGGATGGCTAATCCTTCTTTCTAATCAGTCTCAATTTCAGGGCTGTCCTAAAAATCTGTCCATCATGGTTGACCCTTCTGGCATTTGACACATCAGTAGCATAGCTTTCAGCATCGCAGTAATTAACCCACAAGTACAATAAACTGACAGACATGTGCTGTATTAACTAGAACAATGATTAACAAGCAAAAATACAGATATCCAAGCTACAAAGTCATTGGTAATATGTAGATAAATTCCCTTATACAATAGATTTCTGTCAGTCTCAGCATACAAGGAAGACCTGTTAATGCAACAATTATTATATAACCAACAGCTAAAGCCATGGAGGAGGGAATTGATAATTTTAAGCAAACTTTGCAGTCTGAAATTGACCAGGCATGCAAGTAAGGTGTGTTAATGACAATGAAAAATTTGGGAACAATGAAGTAAAGAGGGCTGTTGGAAAGTATGGACTTGGTGACTAAAATGAGGCTGAAATAAAATTACCAAATTATATACATTAAGTTGTGCCAGGAAATCTGGAGAACAGCCACTTGGCCAACCAACTGGAAAAGATCGATAATTGTTCCCATTCCAAAGAAAAGTGACCCAACAGAGTGTGGAAATTATCGAACAGTATCATTGATATCAAATGCAAGCAAGACTCTGATGAAAATCCAAAAACGTTTGGAACAATATGTCAACAGAGAACTGCCAGAAGTGCAGGCTAGATTTAGAAGAGGTCATGGTATGAGGGGTATTATAGCTACTGTTAGATGGATATTGGCAGAAAGCAGAGAATACCAGAGAAATGTCTATCTGTGCTTCATTGACTATGCAAAGGCTTTTGTCTGTGTGATTCACAACAAGCTATAGCTGACTCTGAGAAGAATGGGAATCCCAGAACATTTGATTATGCTAATGCAAAACCTATACTTGTACCAAGAGGCAGGCGTCAGAACAGAGCAAGGAGACACTGGATGGTTCAAAATCAAGAAGGGGTGCATCAGGGATATATTTTGTCTCCACATCTTTTCAATCTGTATGCAGAACAGATCATCCAAGATGCTGGGCTGTACAAGGAGGAATGTGGCATCAGGATTGGTGGAAGAATCATCAAGAACCTGCATTATGCAGATGACACAACCCTGATTGCTGAAACTGAGGAGGACCTGAAGCGCTTGCTGTAGAAGGTCAAGGACGGCAGCCTTCAATGTGGATTGAAGCTCAACATCAACAAGACAAAGATTCTTACCACTGGGCAGCATCAGTACGGATGGTGAATAGATTGAGAGAGTTAACAGTTTTAGTTTACTTGGTTCCACAGTCAACACTCTTGGTAACAGCAGCCAGGAAATCGGGAGATGAATTGCAGCTGTGAGGGACCTCTCAAGAGTACTGAAGAGCAACAACGTCAGCCTGGAGACTAAGGAGCACCTGATCTAGGCTATGGTTTTGCAATTATATGCTATGCATCAGAGAGTTGGACAATGAATATGGATAATAGAAAGAGAATTGATGCCTTTGAGCTGTGGTGCTGGAGAAGAGTGTTGAATATACCATGGACTGCTAGGAGAACAAACAGGTTTGTCCTGGAGATGGTGAAGCCAGAATGCTCCTTGGAGTCAAGGATGTTGAAGCTTCGTCTGACATACTTTGGGCATGTTGCAAGGAGGGACTGGTCCTTGGAGAGGGACATCATGTTTGGGAGAGTGGAGGGATGGTGCAGGAGAGGAAGACCCTCGATGAGATAGATCGATTCTGTGAATGGAGTGGTGGGAATGAGTGTGTTTGAAATGGCGAGGTTGGCACAGGATAGAATGGCGTTTAGAGCTCTTGTACATAGGGTCATTATGAGTTTCAAGTGACTCAATGGCACATAACAACAACAACAACAGTACATTAAATAATTTATTAATTTCAAAAAGCTTTTAAAAAATACAGTGACTTTACACATGGACATCACTAGATGGACTGCATAGGAATCAAACAGAGTACATTCATGGAAGAAATCATTGGAGAAGCTCAATATCTACAGCCAAAACCAAACCAGGTGCTGACTGTGGAACAGACCATCAATTACTTATGTTCAAGTTCAAATTGAAGCTGAAAAAAATTAAGACAAGTCTGTGAGAATCAAAGTCTGATCTTGTGCTGCCCCCTTTCTTCCAAGCATGATATCCCTCTCAATTAACTTGTCCCTCATTGCAACATGCCCCAAGTACGTCTGACAAAGCCTCAGAATCCTTCTATCCAAGGAGCAGCCTGGTTTCACCCTCTCAAGGAGGAACAACTTTGTTCTTGAGGTCCATGGTATATTCAGTACTCTTCTCTAGCACTACAACTCGAAGGCATAAATTATCCTTCTATCATCTCTAGTTATTTCCCAGTTTTCTGATGCATAGCAAATACTTGTGAGAATTTATTAGTCAAGTGTTGAGGAAGAAGTTAGATGTTGAAAAAGTTGAAAGTCTAATCATAAATTCTCTGGAAATAATTAATTCTATCCTAATCCAGGTTCTGCCATTGACTGGGTATTATTGTAATTCTAAAAGATAGTGTCCTCATCTGTAAAGTTGTTGCTGTTATGTAAAATGCCTGTAAGTCAACTATGACTTATAGCAGCCATATGAACACTATGAGGCTTTCCTTTGTCACAATATCTGATATGCCCTAGCTTATTTTTATAATCATTGTATCAACCTATCTTCTTTTCCACTCTTCTTGTGACCAGAAGGCTTTTTTCCCAGTACTGATATATGAGACAATGTTTTATCATTCTTGGATCTGTGGAGCACCATGGTTGTATTTCCTCTAGGACAGACTTGTTTATTATTTTGTCAGTCCATAGTATATTCAGTAATCTTCAACAAGAAAACAATTCAAAGGCATTGATTCTTCTTCTGTCATTCTTACTTATTGTCCAACTTTCAGATTCAACTTTAATTAAGCCATTAAAAATGTCATGGCAGATGCACACTTGGGTGGTGCACCGGGAGAAGACTCGCAAACAGATGCACATTGGAGGGGAGAGCAGGCGGGGATCTGGATGGAAAACTAGAAAGTCTTGGTTTTCCCCTCGAAAACTGGGTCTGCCGACTGACTCAAGCCCCAGCTGTCACTCCTTCCTGCTTAAGGTGATGGGGTCCCACAATTGCTCCAGCAATCAGCCATGATAACCCTTAAGTACTTCACTCAATTTCCCACTGTCCTGCCTGCTTCTGGTGGGTGGGTCTTGCTGCAGCTCCCTGCTCCCTTCTGTGGCTTGCTGTTCCCCACCATGAATCGCTGCACCGCATAGAGTCTCACTGTGCCCTGCTGATACCTGCAGCCACCCTGCTGATGCTTGCAGCTCCTGCAGCTCTCATATCTACATTGATTCCCCGCAATATTTTGAGAAACACCTGTATATTTGTTCTCCCTTTTTGGCCCAAGGGCTGCAAGGCTGAGGCCTGACAGCAGTTTATTCCCCAAAGTACCTAAACAACCAAGAAGAGAGCTTGTTGTTCCTTTCTGGAAGTGGCTTCTCACCTCTGTTGAGGGACCCAGGACCTACCCGTTGCCTGAGTTAAGGGGTCTTGCGTGGTCAGGCCAGACAGCAATTTGTTCTCCAAAGTACCTGTTCGCTCCTAGTGTGTGGATCTCAAGTGGCTCAGCAGGCAGATTCTGACTGGGACTCAGCTGCTGGCATCTGCTGGAA
>NW_006399917.1:6095285-6096601 GCF_000299155.1 Elephantulus edwardii
ATCTGCACTGTCTTGGATTTAAGTTCCTCTTGCTTTTTGCTTGCAAAATGCTGCAATTCTTCAAGTTTGTCTTTCATCCATTGAAAATATTCAATTATTGTTCTTTTGAATTCTATGCCAGAAAGTTCTATCAGACTTTGTGACTTCAGGGAATCCATTGATACTCTGTTACTCTTTGGTGATGACATCTTGTTTTGGGTTTGTGTAGGATGCGAAATAGTCTACTTCTTCTGTGATATTGTTGTAGAGTTTTTTATGTCTGAGGCTTTAGCAGGCTCTTGGTCTGAAATCCTTGGCTCAGGAAGTACTGCTCCAGAGGAGGGTGGTGTAGCTATCCTGGCTGAGTTTCTCTCTGAACGTTTGACTCAAGTGAAGACTTGCTTCAGGTGGGGAGAGATATGTCCTGTGATAGCAGACTTCTCTGTAAGGCAACTTATGCAGCTTGGCGAATCCAAGGTCTCCAGGGCTAAAGGCAGCTTAACCTTTGGGATGGGAGAGGAAATGACTACACCTGTGATGTTGGTGCCCCGGCACAGTTCAGAGGGGCAGCACCAGGTCATCCTCCAGGTAACAGGGCTAAGTCATCCAATCATCAGGTTCTGGAATCCAGGTGATGGGGCCAGGGCCACCAGGCAGGCAGAGGGGCTGGAGGCCTCAAGGCACTGGGGCCATGCTTTAGTGCTCCAATCAGGAAAACAGGCCAGATGACACTAAGAAATTTAAAGACAGGTACCTAGTTAATCTACTGGAACAGATCCATGGGATGACTCAGCAGCTCTTTCCTTAGGCTTTGTGACATTATTGGAGATCAGATACCTAGACCACACCATCTTAAAATACCTTTTATATCCTACTTTAAGCCATGTTTGAGTAAAATAGTTATTCTAAATATTCTTGTCATCTGAATTTAAGATTGGATAACATGGAAGGAATTTTCTTTTCTACACTTAGTACTGTGAAGGAGTGCTTTGTCCACTTGGTCCACATAGATAAGAGTTGTTAAACATCCTTGAATACATGAAAGTGTCCAAGTTAAGTTTTTACTTAACAGCTCTCTTTACTGATAACTGCTGATAACTGCCTCCAAGGAAACTAATGTTTATGAATCACCAAATTGTCTTAGCTCAATTTACAATATGATCCTAACTTTTCAGCCTCTTAAACAGATTTAAGAACAGATAACTGACATCAATATTGCATACCTCTCTCATCTACCATCTCCTTCCTTCTTGTCTCCAAACCAAAATCATCCCACTGTTATAATTTGCAAATGCTGATTTTTAAGAAGTAGTTGGAAGTAGCTAAGAGAATACGCC
>NW_006399917.1:6096867-6118206 GCF_000299155.1 Elephantulus edwardii
TCAAGTAAACTAAGAATCATAGCAACACTATGAACAAGTGATCTGAACATTTCTGCATATTGCACCATCCTCACACTCCATTTCAAGCTCAAGTCCATTGTAGTAGTCTCTATGTCAGTCCATCTCATAAAAGGTTTTCCTCTTTTTTGCTGACTCTCCTTTCCCAGCTTGATTTCTCTCTCTAAGGAATTGTTCCTGCTAAAAAGACACCAAAGTGAGTGAGCTTATGTTTTATGCTCTTTGACACTAAGGAGTATTCTGGTTGCAATTTAAGACAGATTTGTTTGTTCTACCACCACTAATATATCAATTTACCATCCTGTGGTGGCTTGCGTGTTACTATGATTTTGAAAGCTATGCCACTGGTATTTCAAATACCAAAAGGTCATCTATGGTGGACAGGCTTTGTGGAAGTTTCAGACTAAGACAAAGAAGTAGAACTGATTATCCACTTCTGAAATAATGGGCAGTGGAAAACACTGCAGAGACAAGAAGTTGGAATAGAAAAAAACATAGAATAATAAGGAAAATAAATGCATACTCTCCCCAAGTGTTATCCTGAGCTTGTGGCAGAATATGGTGATATCGAAGTCAGCAGCCAGCACTTAATAATCCTAGTTAGCTCACTTGTGACAATGGGTAACACATTCAATCTTTCTAATCTCTAGTTCCCTCTCCTGTATTGTATAGGGATGCACCCTTCTTGCAGGACTATTTAGAGTTGAATCATAGCCAGAAATAAACAAAATGATGATGTCATTCATTTACTCTTCCTTTAGAAAGATTACATACCCTCAAGGAAATAATCTTTTTTTAATTATTTTATATTGGTTTGCATACAAAATTCACATATATTATGCTTCATTCAGATGCATAGTGTTTCACACATTCCTTCATTCACATTGTATTTCATATGATAATTCCCCTACATTGTGTTTTATAAAATTAATCACTGTTCTTCCATGCCCACGACTACCTTGTCTATCCAAGTCCTCACTAGATCTTCCCTAACTTACCTCCCTCTCTCTGCTCACCAAACTCTGTGACTCCATGATTTCTAACCCCTTTCCCACCTTTAGCAACCCCCTCCACTTCCACCCTTGGATTTTTATACATCTTAGGATTTATCCTTCTATTTTTATAGTAATGGTCTTGTGCAGTATTTGTCCTTATGAGACTGAGTAAATTCACTCACTATAATGTAGTTGTATTAGCAATAGCAGGAAAATGGAATCAGCACAAATGTCCACCAACAAATTAATGGATTGAGAAAATGTGTGTGTTCACATGATGAAATACTATGCAGCACTCAGAAGCAACAAATTCAAAAAATGCTATATACGTGGGAGATTCTAAAGGAGATAATCTCTCAGTAATTTTTGTGTTTCTATCAATGGAGCTTTAGTGGCTTAGTGGTAAGAAACTGAGCTGTTAACACAAAAGTATATGATTTGAATCCATGAGCCACTCTATGGAAGAAAGGTAGGCAATCTCCTTCTATGTGATATATTGCCTCTGAAAACTCACTGGAGGATCAGCTATACCTCAGTTCCAATTCCATGGTACACAACAACAACAACATTGTTACATATATTATTTGCTTTAGATTTGTTTGTTCAGCATATAACAGTTGAATGAATTAACACGCCTTTTATTGTAATGTAGCATTATTTTTATTGTTGTTGATAATAAACAGCAAAACATATACTAATTCAACAATTTCTACATGGTCAACATAGGGACATTAATGATGTTATTCAAATGGTACACTCATTCTCACTTTCCTTTATTGCTTTTTATTTTAATAATTGCAATCTCGCTGATCCTGGAATATGTCTTTATGCCTACCATATTTCTCTTCGAATATTTTATTAAATTGACAATGCCAATGGAACTCCCTACTCATTACAAAGGTAGCATTTTAGCTTTAATAATAATAAATAAGTCAATATTATTTTTCTACAAAGGAGCAACTGAAAATTTTCCAGACTGTAGTTGCCTCAGACTATGTTTTTGTTAATTGCCTTTGAATCTAGAACAACTCAAAGAGACTCTATGAACAAAAGGCCTGAAATCCCTCTACAACGACCAACATTTATCAAAGGTCATAGAGTTTCCGGAGGCATTTTATTTAGAAAGTGGATGCCACTCCTGCTTCCAAACCTGTCATAGTATTTTATGTTGTTATATGTCATTGGGTCACCTGTGATGTATTGCGACCCTATGTGCAGCAGCTCTGAACTTCTTCCCTATCCTAAGCCAATCTCACTAATTCTGATACGCCAACGCTCAATGCCCCAGTAACTGTACCAATTCATCTCATCTGGAATCTCCCTCTCCCGCGCTGTCTGTCTGCCCTTCAGAGCATGATGATCTTCTCCGAGGACTGATCTCTCCTGGCCACATGTCCAAAGTAAGTGAGGTGAAGTTTCAAATTCCTAGCCTCCAAGGAGAGACTTGGTTTCACCCTCTCCAAGACAGACCAATTTGTTTTCTTGGCAGTTCATAGTATGTTCAAGATTCTTCTCCAGGACCACAACTAGAAGTCATCTATTCTTCTTCTGTAATACCTACTCATTGTCCAACTCTCTGAAGCCTAACAAATAATTGAGAAGACCATGGCCTGGATTAGGCACACCTTTTTTCTAGGCTACTCTTCAGCACTCTGGATAGGTCCATGACAGCAAGTTTTCACAATGCAATTCGTCTTTTGATTTCCAGACTGCTAGGGTTAAGAGTGTTGATTGTGGATCTGAGCAAACTTTAATTGTTAACAATCTCAATCTCTTCTCCATCTAATATTGTGCTGCCAATGGCCCAATGGTGACAATCTTTGTCTTCTTGATGTTGAGCTTCAATCCATATTGAAGACTATAGTCCTTGACTTTTTGCAGCAAGTGTTTCAGGTCTTCTTCAGTTTCAGCAAACAAGGTTGTGTCATCTGCATATCGTAGGTTGTTAATGAGTCTTCCTCTAATCTTGATGCCACACTCCACCTCATAAAGCCCTGCTTCCCGAATGGTCTGTTCTGCATACAGATTGAAAAGGTACGGGGACAGAATGCATCCCTGACACATGCATTTCTTGATTTTCTACCATGCAGTGTTTCCTTGCTCTGTTCTGAGGACTGCTTCTTGTTCTAAGGTTTCGTATAAGCATGATCAAGTGTTCTGAGATTCCCATTTTCCTCAAGGTTAGCCCCAATTGATTGTGATCCACACAGTCAAATGGCTGTGCATGGTCAATGAAAAACAGACAGAACTTCTTCTGGTACTCTCTGCTTTCTGCCAAGATGGTTGCCTCACGTTTTGTTTTTTTTTTCATTCATTCACTGTTGCATTTTTTCTCCTTGCCCACCCCTACCCCCACAGTTCACTCTTCTATTTGAAAAGTAAAATAAAAATTCTTTCATTATTACACAATCCCTCCCCCGAAGGCCACTCATCTATGCAGCCTTCATTCTGGACTCCTTTTACACATACGTATTTTCCCCCAGAATAATCAAAACTTGATAGTTGTAAAATAAAATAGTAATTTTGTAACACGAACTTTAAAAATTGTCATAGTAAGCAATTGCATTCTAGGAATTTAAGGAAACTATAATTATTGTTGTTTACACACAAAATTGTCACCTCTATGTTCTCTCTTTCTCCATGATCTAGTTTATCTCTCCTGTTGTTATTGAAAACATACACACTATTCAGCAGTTTCTACATGAAAAATACAACACCATTGGTTGACTACCTTCAACCAATAGTTGCAATCAATAGTTATAAGCAGTAGTTATGTAACTATTCTTACTGCCCTCCTTTTCTGAATTGTCCTTCTCTCATTGAGGTAATCTCCCTGTACTCTAATATCCCTGTCCCCAGTCTTTCAAGCTGTTGTCAGTTTGATCCCATAAAGATAGACCCTAACGGTTCATAATTTTCAAGGCATGTTCTCTTTACTAGTTAAACCAAATAATTATCTTGTTTTAAGGAGAATTATGCATACCTTTTAATTATTATTTCATGTTTTAAGTTTACCTTAGGACAATAGTTTCAGGGGTCTATACCCTTTAATATTACTTTTATGAAGTAACTCACATGAATATACAGGAAGAGAGGAAAGGTTAACTATGATAACTGTCATAGATTGAGTTGTATCTTCCAAAAATATGTCAGCTTGGCTGGACCAATATATAGGAGAATGATCCTATATATTGTACATCTTTTGTATGGGGTTGGCTGCTAGCCCAAAGGCCACACTTCTCTGGATGTTCAGCAATCCTCAGGAGAAAATTTTCTTCCTTTTTTTTTTTTTTAAGGCTCCTGAAAATCCCCTGAAGTATCAGCTGTGAGTTGATTATGGCTTTATGGCAGCAAGTTTAGGTTTTGTTTTGATGATGGTAATGACACAGAAATTGACCCCATAGATGTTGTCTCTGTGACAAATGATTTGGAGGGTTTTTTTTTTTAATATAAGTGAGTATATGTTTTGAGTTATGTAAGGACAAGGAGAATATGAATAAGAGTGAGTGAGGAGATGAGAGGATGCGAGTAAATGAGGCATTGTGTGTGAAGTGATTTGAATCACTTCATCTCTGTCTGTGTGAGCACACATGTGAATGATCTTAGATACAACCGTGTGTTTCCAGGGAGATACGTTGGAAGACAGTAAGTAAAATCTGCACACAGAGTAACCTCTAGTGGCAAAATAAAACGTTAATATAATTTTTTTTCTTAAAAAAGAAATGTTAGATTTGTAGGAGGTAACATGGAAGGGAGCTTTGATGGCGTAATCTGTCAAGAGTTGCCAACAAACATACAAGTAGTGTGTCTGGCAGTACAAATTCACCAGAGGATTCTGGCGAGAAAGATGGGCAATCTCCTAAGAAACCCAATAAAGGGCCAGTTATGAGTCAGTTCTGACTCCAAGCAATGAGTTTGAGGGTGGGGTTTTGTTGGGGGTTTTTTTGTTGTTGTTTTTTGTGGTTTGTTTTGTTTTCTTTTCTTTTGTTTTGTGTGTGTGTGTGTTTGTGTTTTCGATTTGTGTGTGGGTGTTTGTTATATGACACCAAGCATAATGTTCACCAACAATCGGTGCCTCCTAATGACATGCCTAAAAGTAAGAGTGATGGAGTCTTGTAATTTTCACTTTTGAGAAGTATTCTTACTGTATTTCCTCAAAAAAGAGATTTGGATTTTGGAAATTGAACTCTTGTTTTTCAATATTCAATGCAAATCATTACTGTGGAGTTGAAAGTGACTCATAGCTGACCCTTCACTGTTTTTTCCCAATGCTGTAAATTTCACAGGAGGAGATTGTGCCTCTTTTTTATCTCAGAGAGGGGTGGCCTTTGGATTAACTGTCACCAAACATATACCTAAATCCCTGACTAATTTGTAGTAGAAAATCATTATTTAATTAAAAAGACATCTGAAAGTTTAATTTTTTTCATGCTTAATTTCTAAGCATCCAATAACTGAAACTAATTGCTGCTGATGTTTACAAGCCCAGGCTCTGGTGGATTTGCATTAATGAACTTTTGAAACTAATGCAATGGCCCATTTATATCAAACTGCGTCAGGGACTTAAAGTGTTTTAAGTTTTTCAAAGGCTCAAAGATTATACACTAAGACATTAACGGGCATTGTTAATGGATGGAAGGAAGGGTTTGGGTAATTTTTTTCCCTTAGTTTTTTTTTGTTTGTTTGTTTGCTTTCTTATGGTCTATGTTTGGATTTTTGAAGGATGATCACTTAGAATTATACAAGGTTTATCTTAAGCTGATTTAAAAAGCAGGTCATTTTTTTAAGTAGTTTAAGCCAGCTCTGAATCATTTTACAAATATTACATTTTTTTCTGCACCGCCTTATTTCACTAATCATGAAAAAGATGACACTTGAAAAATTATGGTATTTTTCCCTATCCCAAACTAAATTTATATAGAAAAGTTAGTGGTAGAAAATTGTTGAAGTATTATTCTGCTTTTAATTTATTTCAGCTGCCCTACAGTGACTTGCTGTCATCAACAGTAGGTGTCAGAGGCCCAATGCGTTATTCTGTTATTTTTTGGACACCACAGCATGTATGCACATATTTATGAATTAGTTGCTTGGAGTTGTGAATAACTAGTGCAACCAGGGCACTCCTTAAAGGCAAAGGTGGTGAAACTTTGTCTCACATGCTTTGGGCAAATTACCAAGAGGGATGAGGCCTTGTGAAAAGGCATCATGCTGAGAAAGGTGAACGGTCAGACAAAGAAAGTAAGACCTTCAACAAAATGGATTGATACAGTGACTGTAATAATCTTGCATATATCAGAGATGTCAGGATAGCACAGGAGAGGGCAAAGTTAAAATCTATTGTCCCCAGGGTCTTTATGAGTGGTGGTCAGCTTGATGATGCCTAACAAAAACAAGTTTCATTTTGGGGAGTTACTGTGGCATGTTCAGTAGGGAGTTTCATTGCTGAACTAAAAATACAACGCTTCTCTGTTCATTACTTTGGGAAAAAGATGGACAATTCTTCTGCCATGCAATTGACAGCCTCAAAAAACCTGCTTGAGGGTCAGCTATGAGTGACTGGGCAGCAATAAATGATCGAGTTTAACTATGCAGACAGCAGATATCACATCATTCATTCCCTTTCACTTAGAAAACAATTTCAGCTATTAAACTATAAATAACTCAAACTGTTACAAATGTGATTTCATTTGTGTATATTTCATACAATTATGTTCGCAGACCATCTAACACTGGACCAACAAAAACACTCTACCTAGGAATGCCCTTTATTTTCTGATCAATGAATGCTTCCTCATAGCTCTCAATTGATTTTTTTCAACCCACGTTATTTAGAAACTGCTAGGAAAATGCTGACTGAAATCTTCTTAAAAACCATCCAAGACCATTTTTTTCTTGTGATATACTTAAGAGCAACATGGCATTTACTCTGCCATGTCAAACCACTGCTCTGGTTCAGTGAACACCTTATTTTCCCACTTAAATTTGAGTTCTTCTGAAAGATCAGCCCTGCCAATCTTGCGAAGATGACGAGCCAAAAGGCGAATCTTGTCAGTTGAAGTTGGGAGGGATTTCTTCCAGAAGCTGAGAAGTTCGTGGATCTGTTCTGTGAGCTGGTCAGGGTTCTTGAGTTTGATGAGTTGAATGGTGCTGCGGTGGAGAGGGAGAGATGCAGACAGAGACATGGCACTTTCTTCTGAGAGTTCCTCTGCCAACCAGTACAGCAAGTTATCCCAGAGGGCTTCTGTCAGGTACACATTAAATATTTCATGTTAGAGACCTTTTCTTTGGAGAGATCTAATTTACAAGATATCTAGTTTATCTAACCTATCACACCTGATTGCAACTAATTTATTACACCTGATCACCCACTGATTTGGTCTCTAAACAGAAAAAAATTTGGGGAAAATTCAGAAAGGCACTTGGGAGCCTTTCCTGGTGTGTAACTTATTACAGATAATTGAAAATTCTTCTTAAATTTTATCAAGTCCGAGCACTGCTTTAGATGATCTGTGAACACAATTGCTGGCCCCACCTCAGAGTGTTGGGTGGTGGAGGACAAGGATGGTGTTAGGAAATTAGTTTTCCTCCCAAGCACTCAGATCATGCTGATGTTGAAGTCTCCAATCATACTGAGCAGCCTTCTGTCAAAAGATAATCTCAAACTTCAAAAGCTACTTCCTTCATTAATACTAATCTGATGCATAAATTATACCAGCAATTAGTTAATCTGCACTCCATAATCACACACGCAAACTCACATTTCAAAGAGTAAGCCTTTAATGTGAACATATTACATACATCTCCAGATCACTTAGGTACACAAAACTCACCTCTGAATACATCCTGGACATGTAGTACACCCCTCTCCTTATCCTCCACCTCATGCCTACCTCCTCAACCTTTGATTTCTTCTTCATGGTTGTTACTGCCCTAAAATATCAGTCTGAAGTGACCACACTATAACCTTTATGGCATAGTAGTTATCTTTCCAGAATGATCTGTGGTTGTTTAATCACCAGATTAAGCAACTACTAATTTCTTACAGATGTTTCTTTTGTCACAACTTTAGAGATCCACATAATTATAGTTTCAAATGTGTATGACTTCTTCAAGGACAATATGTTAATGAAGCTGAAAAACATAGTCATTTAATTGCAAAGTCATATTTTCCATAAAGATGCATTTGTGTATATATACACTAAAAAGGAAGGAAAAATCCAAGTGTAATGAGGACAGAGCCAATGTTCCTTACCTAAAGGATCTGTAGATATTCTTTTGGTACTCTGTGGACGATTGATTAATTTTTCATGCTATGGGGGAAAGGGGCACAGAATAAGCAGAATCAATCATTAATTTGTAGACATGTTACAAATAAAAATCCATCTAAACCTCACTTCAATTTGGAAAAAGTACAGAATTGCATAGCTTGCAAAATTAGATTACAGACTTACAAGTCTGTACATATGCACACTCAGCAACTGCTTCCCTAAGATAAGGCAGAGAATATTAACCCAAATTTTACAATGTGTTTAAAATTAAGATTACATATTAAAATATTAATTTTCTGTTGGCACTCACATTAATTTGAAACAAACATTTTCCAACTTAAATTTGAAGTTGTTAAAATCAGCTAATACACAGTGAGCTAACTCTAAGCCACAGATACAGCACTGTCTTTGCTAGACAGGCACTTTGCCTTAACACTCAGCCCAGTGCTTGGCACACAGTGGCTACACAAACAGGATTTTCTGTGGAGAATGAGTGAAGGTATTAGTATACTTGAAAATAGATGTGACATTGAGACAATTCCTCTTCGTAATGATTGATCCTATATAACAGACTAGTTCTCTTGATTGCTGATATTAAGTGTGCTGATTGTTGACCCGAGGAAGGTGAATTCATTAACAATTTCTATCTTTGTCTATCATGATGTTGCTATGGATCCAGTGGTGAGGATTTTTGTAGTCTTGATTTTGAGATGTATTCCTTATTGAATGCTGTAGTCTTTGATCTTCTGTAGTGCTTCCTCTTCACTTTCAGCAAGCGAGGTTGTGTCTTCTGCTTAACACAGATTGTTGATTAGCCTTCCTCCAATCCTGCTATCACTTTCTTCTTTATAGAATCTGGCTTCTGGAATTCTTTTCTTAGCATTGAGATTGAATATATATGGATAAAGAAAACAACCTTTATACATACCTTTCCTGATTCTGAGCCATATAGTGTCCCTTTCTCTGTTTGGACAACAGCTTTTTATTTTTTTCTCTATGCTTTTCATGAGAATAATTAAGTATTCCCATTCTTCTCAATATAGTTCATTACAGATATAGTGGGGGCTATGTCGTGTATACCATGCAGTACTACCCTGCTCCGTTTCCACAACAGCCTCCTGACTTATGTATTAGTTCCTCGTGAGCACAATCAAGTTCTCTGGGATTCCCATTCTTCTCAACATCAGCCACAACTTGTCATGATCCACACAGTCAAATGCCTTTGCATAGTCAATAAATCACAAACAGATATTCTTCTGGTATTCTTTCAATCAGGATCCATCTGATATCAACAATGATATCCCTGGTGCCACGACCTCTTCTAAATCTCCTTAAAATTCTGGTAATTCCCTATCACAGTTTTTCTGATTATTAGCTGTGCATCTGAGACCTGCACAGTAAATATGGAGGACAGAAAAAGAATTGATGCCTTTGAGCTGTGGTGATGGAGAAGAGCACTGAAGATCCCATAAATGCCCAAGAGAACTGATAGATATGTCTTGGAAAGGGTTCATCCAGAGTGCTCTTGGAGGCAAGAAAGATGAGGCTTCTCCTCACATACTTTGGGCATATTATTAGGAGGTACTATTCCTTGGAGAGGGACATGATGCTGAGAAGGGTGGAGGGTTGGCGAGAGGAAAGGAAGACCCTCAGGTGATTGACACGATGGCTGCTGCAATGGGCTCTTGTGTGTCAGGAAGTGTAAGCATGATGCAGGACAGGACTGGTTTCAGATCTTTTATTTATAGATTTCCTATGAGTCATGCTCAACTTGACAGCAAAATGTGGTATATATTATTATCATCTCTCAGGAGAAACAGTATAAATAATTGTACTAGTCATCCAGATATAGATTATTTATATAGCTAATTATAAGCTTGCTCTTGCTTTTATGTGCTGTCGAGTCATTTGCAATTCATAGGGACCCTATGAACAAAAGATATGAACCCTGATCTATCCTGGGCCATCCTCACACTTCCTGACACACAGGAATCCATTGCAGCAGTCACCTTGCCAATACACCTGGTTGAAGGTCTTCCTCACCTTCACTGACTCTTCACCCTTCCCAGCATCATATCCTTCTCCAAAGAATAACACCTCCTAGCAACAGGCTCAAAGCCGGTGAGATGAAGCCTCATCACTCTTGCCTCCAAAGAGCACCCCGGCTGCACCTTCTCAAAAACATACCTTTTTTTTCTTGGCCATCCCTGGGATGTTCAGTGCTCTTCTCCAACACAATAACTCAAAGTTGTCAATTCTTTTCCAGTCATCCTTATTCATTGTTCAGCCCTCAGATACATAGCTAATAATTGGAAAGACTATGGTCTGAATCAGATTCACCTTAGTCCTCAAACTAACATCATTACTTCTAAATAATTTGGGAGGGGGGACCCTAACTACAGATTTTCCCACTGCAATGTGTCTCCAGGGTCTCGCTGATCTTGAGCTAACCTCATTGTCTCTGACACATCTATTTCCATTACTCCAGTCATTGCATCAATCCATCTCATCTGGGGTTTTCCTCTCCTGCACTGTCCCTCCACCCTTCCAACCATGATGTTCCTCTCCAGGAACTGGTCTCTCCTTGCAACATGTCCAAAATATAGCCTACATCATATAAATTTGGAAGTAGTTAAAAAAAAAATTAGAAATAAGAAAATGGAAACAGCCTAAATGTCCATCAATAAAGGAACACTTAAAGAAATTGTGGTATATTCACACAATGGAATACTATTCATCACTAAGGAATCACGATTTTGTAAAATACTACATATCATACAAGAGACTAGAGACATTATGGTAAGTGAGATAACTCAGTCACATAAGGACAAATATTTCATAAGACCACTATTGTAAAATTAGGAGGACAATTGAGTAATATATGTATACATGAAGAGAATAAGAAGCAGAAATGAGGGAAGAGGAGAAATTTATTATGAGAGCAGAGGTTAGTGGATAGAGGAGAGGAGAAAAAATAGGAAATATTCCATGAGGACTTGAAGAAATGCGTGATAACAGGTATAGACCAACAGTATTTAATTATGTAAAGCTTATGTGAATGGTTTTTTAAAAAACCAGGAGGTACATGAATTATTGTATGCAAATTAATAAAAATATTTTTAAAACTAAATTTAAGATAGAATTAAAACCAATGACAGCCATTACACCTGAAAAAGATATGTGTGTTTTGAGTTTTATAGGACACTGTTGTTAAAGAAAGGAAAATTGGTGACATGTTGTTGATATTATTATGTGCCATCAAGTTGCCCGTGACTTATTGTGACCCTATGTACATTAGTTCAGAAAGATGCCCTTTCCTGAACCAATCTTGTTGTCTCTGACAAACCTAATCATATATCTCCAGTGACTGAGTCAATCCATCCTAGGTATTCCTTTCCTGCCCTGCCACTCCACCCTTTCTAGCATATTGTCCTTCTCCAAGGAAGGGTCCCTCCTGGCCATGTGCCAAAAGTATATAAGAAGGAGCTTCTTCACCTCCAGGGAGCAGCCTGGTTTCACCCTCTCCATGACAGATCTGTTTGTTCTCCTGGCAGTCCATGGTATGTTCAACACTCTTCTTCAGTAACACAATTCATAGGCATCAATCCTATCATCCTTTGTTATTGTCCAGCTCTTAGATGCAAAGCAAGTAATTGCAAAGACCATGGCCTGGATCAGGTGCACCTTAGTCTCCAGACTGACAGTGTGCTCTTCAATACTCTAAAGATGTATCTGACAACAGACTTTCCCAACAAAGTTTGTTTTTTTGTTTTTATTTCTTTTTCTGATTGCTTGTGTCAAGAGTATTGATTGTGGAACCAAGCAAGTGAAATTATCAACAATCTCAATCTCTTCTCCATCTATCATGAATCTGCTGTTTGGCCCAGTGGTGAAAATTTTTGTTTTCTGTATGTTGTGCTTCAGACCATATTGAAGACTACAAGTTTTGCATAAACACAGCTTTGAATAAGTTTTGCATGCACACAATCAAGTATTCTGGGAGTTCCATTCTTCTTAATATTAGCCACAATTTGTTGTGATTCACACAGTTAAATGCTTTTGCATAGTCAATGAAACACAGATAGACATTCCTCTGGTAATTTTTGCTGCCAAGATCCACCTGACATTGGTAATAATGTCTCAGGTGCCACGGCCTCTTCTAAACTAAGCTTGTATTTCTGGTAGTTCTCTGTCAATGTACTGTTCCACTTGTTTTTGGATAATCTTCAGCAGGATTTTGATAGAATTTGATATTGTTTAATAATTTAAACACTCAAATTTTAGTGTAAGTGTAGGTAGGACAGAGGTTATTTGACTGTTGTTTTCTGAGGAGGTAACTCTAACTCAGAGTGGTTCCATAAGGCAGTATAGAATTTTCCCATTGGATTTACTAGGCTGTAAATCTATGGGAAAGATTACCAGATATTTTCTCCTGTGGAAAGTAAGCTCAAATCACTGACATTTCAGTTTCCAGCTGAGTAGTTAATTGTTGTGCAACCAAGACTTTTTAGCTAAACAGGAGATTTTGTTACTGGTGTTGTTTGTTGTAGTGTTAGGTGTTGTTAAGTGAAGTGTGATTCATAAGGACCCCTACGCACAATAGACCTAAATCCCATCCTATCCTGTACCATCATCAGCATCTCTGACACAATTAAACTCATTACAGTAGTCATTGTGTTAACACAACTCATTGGAAGCCTTCCGTCTTCATTTCACTGACCTTCTATCTTTCCAAGAATAATGTCCCTTTTCAAGAAATAGACTCTCCTAGTAACATGTACAAAATGTGAGAGATGGAGCTTTGTCATCTTTGCCTCCAAGGAGCACTCTGGCTGCATTTTTCCCAAGACCCATCTGTTTGTTCTTTTGGCCGTCTAAAGGAGACTCATTATTCTTCACCAGAGCCACAATTCAAAGGCATCAGCTCTTCTATCATTTTTATTCACTGTCCAGATTTCAGATTCATATCAAGTGACTCAAGACTTGAATGGACTGAATGGGGATGACTTCAGTCTTCAAGTTGACATCATTGCTCTTCAGTATTTTGGAGAGATCTTTAACACCGGACTTGCCAATAAAATGCATCCTCTAATCTCCTAACTGCTGATGCCAATGGTGTTGATTGTTCATCTAAGCAAGATGAAACCATTGACAGCTTCAATCCTTTCTCCACCTAGCATGGTATTGTCTGGTGACCATGGTGAAGCCTTTTCACTTCTTGATGTTGAGATGTAATCCATACCAAAAGTTGCAGGCTTTTGGTGTTGGGGCTTTTTTTTTTACCTTTTGCTGAAAGCATTTCAAGACCCCTTTACTTTCAGCAAGCAAACCTGCATAATGAAGGTATTAATGAGTCTTCCTCTGTGCCTGTTACCACATTCCTCTTCATTCTGATTATTTTTTTAAACATTTACCTGCTAAAAAAAATACTGAAATATTTAGAAGTGAAATGATTAATTATCTCCAGTTTGCTTTCAGAAACTCCAAGAAACTGCACATTAGATGAAAGAATAGCACAAAGTTAGGAATATTGAGTTCCTAAAGGTTCATGGTATGTTTTCTCTATTTTAGTGTACATTTGGAAATCAATACATAAAACGCTTTTAAAAATAAATCAATGAAAGTCAATACCCTGGTTTGAATTGGGGTTTATTTGTTTGTTCCCTTTCTTTTTTATTTTTAATAATTGATTTTAGTATAGTTGTTGATAGGTCCCATTGAGTCACCTACAACTCATAATGTATGTATGGGGGGAAAAATCTGAAAATTGACCTATTCTGTGCCATCTTCATCATCTCTGATACACTCAAGCTCCTTGAAACAGTTATTATGTCAGTCTATCTTGTTGAGGGTGTTCCTATCTTTCACTGACTTTCCAGCATTCCAAGCTTAATGTCTTTTTCCAAAGTCTAGATCCTTTTAAAACATGCCTGATGTATGTGAGGCAAAGCTTTGCCACTTTTCCCACTGAGGAGTACTCTGGTTGTACTTCCAAATCATACTTGTCTGTTTTCTTGGCTGTCCATTGGCTATTCAATACTCTTAATCCAACGCCACAACTCAAAGCCATGGGTTCTTCTGATATCTTTATTCATGTCCAACTTTCAGATGCATATGAAGAATGGGAATCCCAGAACAGTTAATTGTGCTCATATGAAATCTAAGACTAAGAGGCTGTTGCTCGAACAGAGGAAAGGGAAGTGCACGGTTTAAAATCAAGAGGTACCTAGTCAATCCGCATGCTGAAACTGGACCTAATAAAGAAGAATTTTATATTAGAAAGTGAGGAAAATGCATTAACCACTTTTCTTATGATGATGGCATAACCTTACTCACTGAAACATTTGCTGCAAAAAATCAAAGACTACAACCCTCTATATGGATTGCTTCTTGACATCAAGAAACCAAAAATCCTCACCACTGTGCCAATAGATAACATCTTTGATCCACAATCAGCACTGTTATCAGCAATCTAGAAATTTAAAAAAAAGTGTTGCATTGGGAAAATCTGCTGTCAAGTACCTCTCCACATTACTGAGGAGCACTGATGTCTATTTAAAGACTAAGGTGCATGTGATTCCAACAATGGTCTTTTCAATGTCTTTAATTATTAGATCTTATTAGTATTAAAAATTCAGTGTAGAACTCCTTCAAAGCTTGGGTAGAAATTTTTGATTGATTTAGAGTGAAAGATTTAGAGTCTATATCTCCTTTCAGTGAATCTAGAGACCACAGAGAAGTAGTGACAGTAAAACAAGATAAAAATAGAGTCTAGAGCAAGGAGCACTGACTCTGAGTATTCTCTTTTATAACAAAATCTGTTTTTTTCATTGTGTACCACCAAGTCAGAATATACACACATCTGACCCTCAAACAGGTTTTCAGCAGCAGTAAATTGCACTAGAGGAGATTGTTCATTTTTTTCCCTAAGGATGAGCTGGTGAATTCAAACCATGTTCCTTCGCATTGGCAGTAAAATTCCTACTAAACTATTAGAGATCCTTAAAAAAAGCCATCTAGACATTAGATTTGGACATGAAATTAGTCTGTTATCAAATCTGGAACAATTCATATCTGCACGATTAGAGGTCTTTGTTTAGCATAGATCTGTTTGGTTTTAAATCCAAGCAAATTTTTATGCAGCCAATTTTGTGTTTAATTGTTACTTAGAAAATGACTTTTTTATACCCATATGTATTTGGTAATATTCAACAGGATTTTGTTTGTGTAGTATATTCGTGACAATCTTTGATAATTTTCACTCTATGCTGAATCACTGTTTTATGGAATAGGAATACATATGGCTCTCTATCAGTCAGTTGGCCAAGTGATTGTCCTCCAGATTTCATGGTACAGCCTAGTGAACACTTCCAGGGCTGCATCTGTCAGTTGAAATATGTCAATTAGTATTCCATCAGTTCCTGGGGCCTTCAGATTTCTTGAAACAGCTTGGTGAGCATATCCAGAGCTGCAACTGTTTGTTGAAATACCTGGGGCCTTCTTTTTTGCCAATTCCTTCACAGGAGCTTTAACTTCCTGCTTCATCATCATTACCTCTTTAACATAAGCGATTTCATGAAATATTTCTGTGTCAGCCAGTTCTTTTTTAGGACAGTGACTCTGTGGCATTAGGGACATTGTTGTCAATGTCAAATGAATCTTGACTGAAAGCAGAAACTACCAAGAGAGTGTCCATCTATACTTAATGGACTGTGCAAAGGAATTTTACTGTGTAGATCACAACAAATTGTGGCTAACCTTGAGAAGAATGAGAATCCCAGAACAAATTATTGTGCTCATGTAAAACCTATCTTTGGATCAAGAGGCAGTTGTCAGAACAGAACAAGGAAATACTACATGGTTTAAAATCATAAAAGGTGTACTCCAGGGATGCATTATATCTCTATATTTTTCACTCTGTATGCAGAACAGTTAATTTAAGAAGTTAGACTTTATGAGGAGGAATGTGGTATCAAGATAAATGTGTGGTATGCACCACCTTACTTTCTAAAACTGAAGAGCACCTGAAGCATCTGCTGTAGAGTTTCAAGGAGTAAAGTTTGCAAGATGTATTAAAGCTCAACATCAAGAAAACAAGATTCTCTCCACTGGGCCAGTTGGCAGTATCATGATAAATAGAGAATAGTTCAAGATTGTTAAGAATTTTAACTTGCTCGGTCCCACAATCAACATTCTTGGAACCAGCAGTCAAGAAATCAAAAGATGAATTACATTATTAAAATCTGCTGTCAGGGGCCTCTCTTGAGTGATAAAAAACAAGGATGTCAGTCTAGAGACTAAGGTGCACCTAACACAGGCCATGGTCTTTGCAATTACTTGCTATGTATCAGAGCACTGGACAATGACCAAGGATGACTGTAGAAGAACTGATGCCTTTAAGTTGTGGTGCTGGAGAAGAGTATTGAAATAACTGTAGACTGCCAAGAGAACTAACAGGTCTGTCCTTTACAGGGTGAAATTAAGCTGCTCCTGGGAGGCAAGGATTTTGACACTCTATCTCACATACTTTGGACATGTAGCCAGGAGGGACCAGTCTTTGGAGAAGGATATCATGCTTAGAAGAGTAGAGGGCCAGTGCAGGAAAGGAAGACCCTGGATGAGATGGATTGACACAATAACTGAGATAATGAAGAAGTGTATCAGAGACAATGAGATTGGCTTGGGATAGAGTCTTGTGTATAGGGTCACTATAAGTCATAGTCAATTCCATGGCACATAAAAACAACAACCTGTTATAAACTGATATTTAATAATTAAAATTTCTCTTTTTAAGATTTAAATTTTTTTATGACTTTCTTTAAGTGGAAGAGATTTCTCAGCCCTTGAACTCAGTTACAAAAGAAGATGGCTCCTTCTAATCAGATGAGCCAGATTGAAAAAAATAAAATCACAGAGGATCTAAGGAGTCAGGACAGTTATAAAGAAGGGGTTGTCAGAAATGACAAATGACATAACATGAACAAGGTCTGGAAAAATAAAAAAATACAAAACATGGTTTTTATTGCTATGGGCTGTCTATAATGTCAGAACGAAGTCATAGCTCCAGTGGGTTTCCAGAGACAGTAAATCACACAAGAGACTTCCCATCTTTCTACCCTGAAGTAGCTAGTGGATTAGAACTGTGTGTCTTTGAGTTGGCAACACAACTTCTTAGTAGACCTGCAGAGTTCCTTCAAAAGTATATATGAAATATATAAATATAGAGTACATAAGGAGCTTTGCATTAGGTATTGCACTGCAAACCAAATGATCAGCTGTTCAAATCTACCAGCTGCTTTACTAACTAAAGATAGGCAGCCTTTTCTTCTAAAAACTGTTAACCTCAAATGGAAGGTTGCTATGAATTTAAATTAATGTGATGGCAGTGAGTGTGGAAATATGAAATATATATGAAGTAACAAAGAAAAACTATTAAAAACCAATCTAGAGTAGATTAATCTGGTTTCCAATTTAATGTCTCAAGTTTGATGTTTTTATCTATCAGTTTTGCAAAGCAGTCGACAGATGATGTGGGATTGCAGTAAGGATTAAATGATATAGTGTGTGTGTATATATAGCACTTCAAACATGTCTGGCATTGGCAAGCATTCCATAAATGTCAATTTGAACAAAACTTTGTTCAGTATTGCCAATAATTCTGGTAAAATTAGATCCCTTTGACTCATAAAGTGGCTGTGTAGGAGATGCTATTGATTTTAAATGCAGCTTCATAAATTAAAAAAATCTACACTTGGAATTTGCATAATCTTTAACTTCCACCCTTAATAATTATTTGACTTTTAGATTATAATCCCAATAGTTTTTTACTAATATTCAATGCCTCTTATTGGCTCTATTTTCTTCTGTGTGTAATTCTAGAATATCCTGATAAATATTTTTTTATATTTAAAGAATCTTTTACATTCCTATTGGGTTGTACTTCACCACTTCTTCATCTAATGACTTTTGAAAAGCCATTCTCTATGAGTCACTTTATCTTTGTTTGAGAACCTGAAGAGTGACAAACATCTCCTTCCAAGTTTTGTCACAATTTATGAAATCCCTGTACCTTAGTCATTTCTTTCAAGTCATAAAAAGATACTGTAAAAATTAACTATTGCTGAGAAGGCAACAGATAAAGCTTGAGTCAACTATTACTATTCCACGTTCATTTGAAACGCAATGTGAATGTAAGAATGTTTTAAACACAATTTATATAAATGATATACAATATATGAGTATCCTATGCAAAAAATAAAATAAAAATGAAGTGAGGGTAAAAAATAAAAAAATAAATTCCAGGTTCAAATGCATTTCCTATTTCACCAGCATATGTTTACTTACTCATTGGAAAGTTTAACAAAACACTATTGAATAAACCTTAGGAGATGTTATTCTTTGTCATTAGGTAATGATGACTTATAGTGACCCTATAAACGACTTATGGTGATGCTATAAACAAATCTGAACCTTGCCTTATTTTGCACTATTCTCACAATCTCCAATGTTTTCAAACCCATTAATACAGTCACTGTGTCAATCCATTTCACTGAGGGTCTTCAGATTTTTCTCTAAACCTCTATCTTTCTCAGAATGACATCTTTTTTTCCAAAGACTAGCTCCTCTTGACAGCATGCCCATAAGTACGTGAGATTGCTCTTCTTGCCTCTGAGGAATATACACTTTCTCTAAGACAGATTTTCTTTTATTTGTTGACATGGGATATTCAGGATACTTCTCCAACATCACAATTAAAGGCATCAATTCTCATTTTTTTCTTCTTTAATCATTGTCCAACTTCCAGGGGCAGAGGAGGCAATTGTCTTGGATCAGGCACAACATAGTCTTTAAGCTGATAATCTTCCTCTTTAGGACTTTGGAGAGGTACAAAAACATATTTTCCCATACAAGATGTCTTTTGATTTCTCATGTGCTATTACCACAAGTGTTGATTGTAAATCCAAGTAGATTAAAAGATGTACCAATGAAATATATGTTTAAATAACATTTTCAAAATCAAATCAACAAGTCACTGTTGTATTACAGGATATTGTTGTTGTTGATTGTTACCAAGTTGAGAATGATTCATAGTGACCCTATGAACAAAAGATCTGAAACCTTTCTTTAGCTATCATCGTTTCTCAAAGTTCATAGAGTTTCCAGAGGCATGTTATTTAGGAAGTGGATGCCTCTCCTGCTTTCAAATATTAGTTCAAACCAAAGTCCTGCAGTCCACTTCACAATTCCTCTATTTTCCAAAACTCTCCTACTCATAATTCCATGCTCACTCATTCTATCCTCAAGTTCTATAGATAGATTGCCAAGTCCTAAACCTTTTTCCAAATATGATCTCTTTTTCCATCTTTTCTTTCCTGAGCTTGTACTATTATCTGTGATGTGTACCATCAAACAAGACCCAAACCACGGTGTACGTGGAGTTTGATGATCTTGAATGATATAAACGAGAGTGGCTTAAAGTTTCTGAAGATTTTGCAACCTTCTTTGAGGAATACCACTTAATCTGGGCCAAAAGGAAGAACCGTAGGCAGACTCACGGATCAAAGAGCAAGCAACTTCAGTGGCCTACATTGAGAATGGACCTGATGCCTCCATGATGCACTGGAACTCTTGATGCCACCATGTGCCACAGAGGAGTACCTTGCTGAATGGGAGTGCAGCGCCATGCTGCCAAGCCGCCATGATGCTGAAATTTGAGTGAGGGTTTTAAAAACACTGACAAATGGACTCTTGTCAGGACACCGACTCTGTGCACCAGGAACTCCAGTCCTGAAGCCAAACTACTGTCCCAACATAGACTGCTGCCACTGGAATTTCGGCCCTGATGCCAATGACCTGCACCAGAACTCTGCTCCTGATGCTGATACCCACACTGGGAACAACACTGGAACTTGAATGAAGTACTTTGTGAGAAGTCACTACTGTTTGACTGGATCACATAGGACCCCTTTAAAATCAAGCAGAAGGGAGTGAGATAGCTAGAGCTTGTTCTCAAAGGAAAAACCAAGGCTTCCTAATTTTCCTATCGTGTTGTGTGCTCTGCCTTTCATCTCCTCACATCCAGTCCATCAACTGCCTTTAGCCTGGAGCACCCTGGGCTACCTTAAATGTGGCAGTTGGTTGACAGAGGAGGCTGCTTTCACAGGCCTTTTCTTTACCATACTGAAGCAGATCTGTCCTTGGGTCAAAAAGCAGAGAGAAATCCAGGAAGGATAGCTGCCTCACCCACTTCGGAAGTAGTGACTTCAGAGCAAGAACCAGCTATCGCCTCAGACATGAAAAACTCTACCACTGCAAAGTCACATAGAAAGCAGGCTACTCACCTCTACACAAACCCAAAGAAGTACCTCATTCCCCAAAACTGACACGGCATCAATGGATTTCTTGAAACCAGAAAGTTTGATTAAACTTTCTGACACAGAATTTAAAAACAACGACTGAGTGTTTTCAGTGGATGAAAGACAAACTTAAAGAATTACAGGACATTGCAAGCAAAACCCAGGAAGAACTTTAAAAAAAATTCAAAACAATGTTGAGAAAAAAATGAGGAGTTAGAGGCTCTGGAAAAACAAGAAAACACAATCCAAATTATGAGGATCAATTTTTCAGATGCTGTAAACATGATGCTGGGACACATGAACAGAGTTGAGGAGATGAAACAACAGAACCATTGAAATAGAAGATAGAATTGTCACCACTAATCTGCCAGAACAAAAAGCAGAATCAAGGAAGGAAAAAGAAGAAAACCGAAGAATAATGTATGACACCATCAAGAGAAATAACATGCACCTAATCAGAATCTCAAAACAAGAAGAAGTCACTAAAGGTATAAAAAAGTTGTGGAAGAATTATTAGAAGAAAACTTTAAAGGCATAATGAAGAATTAGCAAATATATATTCAAGAAGCCAAGAGAACAAGATATAGGATAGACCCCACAAGAAAAACAACAAGACATATCATAGCCAAATTTGCAAGAACCAAAGATAAGGAGAGAATTCTTGAAACAGTGAGGGAGAAACAAAGAGTAACCTATAAGGGG
>NW_006399917.1:6122374-6124863 GCF_000299155.1 Elephantulus edwardii
TGTTTTATTGACTATACAAAGACATTTGACAATTCGTATAGGATACTCTTTAGACAATTCTTCAGTCCAAACAACTTTATTTCTTACCTGCTCAGAAACAGGCCTCCTTCTTACCTTCTGTCCCAATATTCTGAGTCCCAATTCATGGATTTAAGTTATTTTAATAAAGCACTCTTGGTTCTGTCAATTACATGCACCACTCAACCTTGCTCCCTCCTCTCAGCACCACCGGTGACTTTTTGGCTCTGGCTCCAAGGAACAGCAGCCCTCGTTCAGCTCTGTTTAATACTAGTCTTTGGCCCTCCACCATCTCTGTTGCTATTGCTGCTCCACAGCTGCTGTTCCTGCTTGTGGTATTGTCTGTTCTCATCTCAGCCTCTCTTGAACAAGAGTCTCTGGCCCAGAGAGGCACGCTACAGTTTCAACTTCTTCTAGCTTGTTGGTAGTGATGCTTCATTTTCTGTCCCTGAATCTTTTTTATTTTTAGCCTCATAGAATGGCAAAATTGATCAATCCTCCTACTCCTAGTCCATATACCTGATATGCATACTCCCACCTAGGAGGTGTCATTTGCATTAATAAACTATCCAGTCCTCTTTGTGGGACCACATACATCTCATATTTGTACAGTCCTACCCAGCCATGCAATGAAAGTCAAAGCCAACAAATAAAAGAGATACAGAGAATTATCCATTCTAACAGGAAAACCCATATACCAATGTCACAGGCATACTCATTGATGTTAAAACAATCAAAATCTTCAATCTTTCTTTTTTTTACTTATGCCTCATCTGATTTTTCATAATGTTTACTCATTACACTGGTATGTTTATTGTCCCTTCCTAAAACACAGCCTATTCTTTGTCATTTCAGATTTTCATCTTATGTCATCCATCTTGCATGGGATGCACTATCACTTTTTATCTTGCTTTGTGGATCCTAAACTCTGTGTGCGTTCATCCAGTTTTGTGAAGCATCCCAAGCTCACATCACCCACAGGAATTAGTCCCTTCTCTGACTGCCCTTGCACCTACAATCTCAGCCAATGTTATGTCAACTTAACTTCTTGCCAGCCTGTGATACTACCGTATTGTTATATTCAATTATTATTTATCCCTTGTATTGTTTTATTATTTTTGAAGTGTTTGTGCTTTGCTTCCTGATCTGGATTGTCACTTCCTTAAAAACAAGGATTCTGTCCTGTGTTATTATTATTTGGGAGGCCTTACACAATGCCTCATATGTACTAGTCATTTAAAGAGTATTTTTCATAAATGCTTTATAATCTACTCTATTTGCAATGGCTTCTTAGACATGACATCAATAACATGAACAACAAGAGGGAAAAGTGATCAAATGGACTGGACCAAATTCCAAATACCATGCTTTTAAGAACAGAGACTTAAGACAGCGGCCAATGTTAAGATCAAAATATTGTAGATTGTAGCAGTGAAGGGTTTCCTGCAATCTACCAAATGATTATTTCATAAATTTTTCCACCCACATTCCATTGCTTCTTCAGGATACAATTTTTTAAAAAAAAACCCAACGTACATTTTCTCCTTTTAAGTCTTTTAACACAGAGTTACTAACGCACACTGACCAGCATATTAGCCTATGTGAAATTGCACACTAGCTTTAAGTTTGATGTGTCCATTGTCATACTTTGTAAAGACATAATTAAACTTGTATCCTCTCTCAGGCCTGTCTCCTGACTGATATATGGAACTGCCAAGGTTCTGACTGGAGCCTTACTGACCTGCTCACACGGGGAGAGGGTTCTCTGTAAGGAGATCTCTTGACCACTGGGATTTGTTGAGCTATTATGCTGAAACACTGATTTTACTGACATCACCATTTCCCTTCTCTGAAACTTGTGACTATAAAATTCAGATTAAAAATAAGTTTTTCAAAAACACCATCTTAAGAAATTCCTTTACTCAGAAGAGTCTTTACATTGTTGTCACTATCATTACGGTTTTTTTTACTCTCATTACTTTTTATAAGTTTCGTGACCACTATAGATTCTTCGATGTCTAAAGCTGAATATAGCACACTTTCCTGAGCTTTTACACTGCTGTAAATTTATATATTGAAATTATGAATTCTGATAAAATATTTTATCATAGATATCACATGCATTTGGCTTTTCTCCATGTGTGAACAGGATACAAATTGGAAATATGAGAATATAAAAGTATGATTGATTAGGGACTCTATGAACAGAGGTGAACTATGCCCTACCCTGTGCCACTCTCATGAGGAGTACTTATTAAATGAATGTTTTACTTATATTTCCACTGTTATTGTTGTTGTTATGTGCTGTCAAGTTGCCTGCTACCCATAGTAACCTTATGTACAGCAGCTCTGAACCCTGCTCTGTCTCGAGCCTGTCTCACTAATTCCAAGACATCAATCCCCATTGCCATACTCACTGTATCAATCCATCTCATCTGGGGTCTTTCTCTCTTGTGCTGTTTCTCCACCCT
>NW_006399917.1:6126313-6127412 GCF_000299155.1 Elephantulus edwardii
GCTTGAACTTCTTCCTTCATCACCATAGGCTCTTGCTCATATCCTGCCTCCAAGAAGAAACTTAGTTTTTTAGTGGTCCATGGTATGTTCAAGACTCTTCAGCACCACAACGTGAAGGCACCAATTCATCTTCTACCATCCTTAGTCATTGTCCAGCTCTCTGATGCATAGAAAGAAATTGCAAAGACTGTGGTCTGGATTAGGCTAACCAGAGTCTCCAGACTAACATCGTTGCTTTTCAGTACTCTGGAGAGATCCCTGACAGTAGATTTTTCCAAGGCAATTTTTCTTTTGATTTCCTGAGTGCTGTGTTAAGAGTGTAGATTCTGGAGTTGAGCAAGCTATAATTGCTAACAACCTTAATCTCTCCTCCATCTGTCATGGTGGAGACAGCATCTGTTTGTTGAAATATGTCAATTGGTAGTCCATTAATTCTTGGAGCTTTATTTTTTGCTGGATCCTTCAGAGCAGCTTGAACTTCCTTCTTCATCACTGTTGCCTCTTTAATCGTATGTTGTTTCGTGAACTTCTGTGTTGGCCAATTCTTTTTGGTACAATGACTATATTCCATGCCAATTGGCCCAGTGGTGAGAATCGCTGTCTTCTTGATGTTGAGCTTTAATCCACTTTAAAGACTACAGTCCTTGACTTTCTGCAGCAAGCGTTTTAGGTCTTCTTCAGTTTCAGCAAGCAAGGTTGTGTCATCTGCATAACACAGGTTATTGATGAGTCTTCCCCTAATCCTGATGTCACGTTCATCTTCATACCCTTAATTCCTAAATGATCTATTCTTTCTGAATATAAGTTGGAAATTATGGAGACAAGAGACATTACTGATGCATTCCTTTCCTGTTTTGAGCTATGAAGTGCTTCTCTGTTTTGAGGATTGCTTCCTATTGCAAGTGAAGTTTTCACATAAGCACAATAAAGTGTTTGGGGATTCCCACTTTCCTCAACGTTATCCACACAGACAAATGTCTTTGCATAGTCAATAAAATACAGAGAGGCATTACTCAGGTACTGTTTGCTTTCTGATAAGATCCATCTGACATTGGCAATAATGTTTCTAGTGTCACAACTTCTTCTAAGCCGAGCTTGT
>NW_006399917.1:6130968-6131758 GCF_000299155.1 Elephantulus edwardii
GTTGCTCTTCAGTACTTTGGAGAGGTCTCTGATGGCAGACTTTCCCAATGAAATATATCTTTTAATTTCCTGGATGATGGTGCCAAGAGTGTTGATTGTGGAGCCAAGCAAACTAAAGCTGTTTACAATTTCAATCTCAATCTCTTTATAATCCATCATGATGCACACAGAGATGATAAAGATAAAAAGAGAGCAGTGGGAGAAGGAGCAGGAAATGGTAGGGATGAGGAAAGGAAACTAAAGGAGGAAAAGGAAGGAAAATATGATTAAACTTCTGATAAAAGCATTTTATAACAATGTAGAATAAAATTTTCAACTTAACCACTTCAGGTCATTTTCTTCCTTCCTATTTTGTGAACAATAAAATTAAACGTGAGTTTTCAGTGTCATAATCAAAATTGGATTTGACATTCATTATGATGACTCAGAGAAATGTGAGAATGTAGACATGTAGAATCAGTAAGAAAAGAGAAAAGGTGCCAGAACTGAGGTATTAGGAAGAGTGAGGTTTCACAAAAGAATAGGTATGTCTAAGGACACTATTAGAAAAAAGCTAAGGAAAGGTTAACACAGAGATAGCAGCAAAATTGAAAGTTTAATACACATGAGAAGAAAGGAAGTTTGTAGTAAAAATTACTAAGTAGAAAAACTGAGTGAAGAGAAAGTCAATGCAGATTAAAAGGTTGATTAGACTTTGCAAAAAAATAATCACACTGGACCAATTAACAGCATCAGGATGGATGATGAAGAGATTGAGATTGTTCACAGCTTTAGTTTGCTTGGCTCCACA
>NW_006399917.1:6132583-6143694 GCF_000299155.1 Elephantulus edwardii
CCTCAGTGACTGTATCAATCCATCTCAGCCAGGGACTTCCTCTCCTGCTCTGTCCCTCCACCCTTCCAAGCATGATGTCCTTCTCTAATGACTGATCTCTCTTGGCCACATCCCTAAAGTATATGAGACAGAGCTTCAAAATCCTAGCCTTAGAGAAAAACTTGGTTTCACCTTCTCCAAGACAGACCTATTCATTTTCTTGGTAGTCCACAATGTGTTCAAGACTCTTCTCCAACACCACAATTCAATGGCATCGATTCTTCTTCTGTCATCCTTAGTCATTGTCAAGCTCTCTGGATCATAACAAGTAATTGTGAAGTTACTTAATTTAAATGGAACATTTTTAATCAGATACTCATATGATCTATGATGCCAGAGATGAAAAGGTGAGGAAAAACGGGGTCACTTTCATAGTTAAAAAGGCCATTTCTAGATCCACCTTGAAATACAGTATTGTGAGTGACAGGATAAAATCCATACACATACATGGAAGATCTGTTAATAATAGTATCATTCAAATTTATGAACCAACAACCAGAGCCAAAGAGGAGAAAATAGATGATTTCTATCAACTGTTGCTGTTAGGAATATCTCAAACATGTCACCAAGATGCATTAATAATAATAAAGATATAATAATAACCACTACTGCTAATTATTATTAATAATAATGGGTGCCTGGAATGTAAAAGTTAGAAATTGGGAAGAAGCATCAATAGTTGAAAAATATGGACTTGGTGACAGAAAAGAGGCTGGGATAGAATGATAGAATTCTGGACAATCAATGATTTATTCATAGTAAATACCTTTTATGTAAAACATAAACACAGGCTATACACATAGATTTCACCAGCAAATCATAAAGGTTTTTAAACACAGATCAGAAATTGGCCCCATCCTAAGCCATCCTGACAGTGTCACTTATGGTCTAGTTTACTGGTACAGACACTGCGTCATTCCATTTCACGGAGGTTCCTTCTCTTTTGCTGACCCTTCACCTTTCCCAGCATGATGTGATTTTCAAAGGACTTGCCCCTCCTGCTAATATGCCTGAAGTATATGAGATAATCCTTGCCTCTAAGGAGCATTCTGGTTGCTTTTCCTCCAAGACAGATTTGTTTGTTCTTTGGCAGTCCGTGAGATGGATAATAGTCTGCTCCAACAACACAATTCAAAGACATCAGTTCTTTCATTTTTCTTACTCATTATCCAATTTTCACATGTATAGGAAATAATTGAAGATACCATATGATTTGGGTCAGATGTATCTTAGTCTTTAAACTTTGCTCTTTAGCACTTTAAAGAGGCCCTTGACAACATATTTCCCCAGTGCAACACATCTTTTTTATTTCCTGACTGCTTTGTCCACGGATGTTGATTGTGGATCGAAGTAAAATAAAATCCTTGACTATTTCAGTCTTTGCTTTGTATCTCATCATGTTGCCTGTTTAGTCCATTGGTAAGGATTTTTGTTGATGTAATCCATATTGAAGGCTAGAGACTTTGATCTTTAGTGTTTCAAGTCATCTTCAGTTTCTGCAAGCACAGTTGTATCATCTGTGTAACAGAAGTTGTTGAAGTATCTTCCTCCATTCCTGATGCCACATCCTTTCTCATATAGTCTATCATCTCAAATAATTTTCTCAGCATAAAGATTGCATAGACATACGAGAAAGGGTAAAAACTTGATGAACACTTTTCCTGATTTTAATCACACAAATTCTCTCATTCTTGTTCATCTGCTTCTTGGCAGAGGTGTAGTTTTCACATTAATACAATTAAAGTATTCTGGAATTCTTTTATTGTCAATGGTACCCACAAGTTTTTATTATCCACAAAGTCCCATGCCTTTGTGAAGTCAATAAAACAAAGTAAGCATCTTTCAGTTATTTTCTGCTTTCAGTCAAGATCTAACATGAACAATGATCTCTCTCATTCTACCGCTTCTTCTGAATCCAATAGGAACATCTGGCAGTTTCCTGTTCATGTGTCTGTTCCAGCCACTTTAAAATAATCTTCAGCAAGATTCTACTTGCATGCAATATTTAATGATATTGTTAAAAAGTATCCACATTCTGTTGGAGTTTTGTTGTTTTTTTAAATAGGAACAAATATAGATCTCTTTGACTAAGTTGCCAGGCTAATGAGCATATCCAGGACAGAATTTGTTTATTGGAACACTTCAATTTGTAGTCTATCAATTTCTAGGCTTTATTTTATGCCAATGCCTTCAATGCAGGCTGAATTGTTTTCTTTCATTACTACTGGTTCTTGATTGTATGCTACCTCCTGCAATGGTTCAATGTCAATCAATTCTGTCTATACTTTTCATCTTCTTTTGATACCTCCTGTTGGTTTATAGAATTGTTCAGTATTGCAACACAGGGTTTGAATTTGTTCTTCAGTTCCCTCAGCTTGAGAAAGGTCTAGGATGTTTATTTATTTTGGTTTCTAAACCCCATCTTTTTGCATATATCTTAACACTTTGTTTTATCTTCTGGCTCTGCCCTTTAAAATATTTTGTTCCTCTCTTAGAGCAGTAAGTCTTTGTTTTGACCTCTCTAAGTTCTTGTATAATTCAGAGTCTCTTCTACATCCATTTTGGTTTTTCTACTTTTCTTTGTAATAATCTTTTTTTTTTCTTCATGGATTTGGAATTTAGCTTTCAGTTCTACTTTCCTAGCCATTTCTTGATTTTGTCAGGTAGATTAGTGAGAATATGAGAATAGAGTATGTTGGCCTGTCCACAAAGGGATTGGCACAAAGGGATTGGCTAGCCACAACCAATCCACAGAGGATTGGCTAATCTAGCCACTAAATTGGACAATCCAGTGGCAGGATGTCTTAGACCTTCTCTGCCAGGTGAAGATGATAAGAAACCTCACCACTAGGAAAAGAACAAACAAGAGGGCTTCCAAGACCAACAGCCATAGCTGATAAGTCAGAAACGTATCTGACATGAGATAGAGAACCAGAGACCTGGCATGAGAGTTTGGGACTGCTACGTCACTGGCCCCACAGGTAAGAGGTCTTTGCCCAAGTTTGCTGGACAGCTCGGGTGGAAGGAAAGCATAATTCACAGGACTGAGAACTTTTGACACTGGCTTAAAGTCAGGAGGCTCAAGGCTAAGTCAGATGCCTGTAAGCACATTTTAGAAGCCATCCTGACTGTATTCTGCTACTAACGTGGATTGTAATCTTTTTAAATTCCCCAGTATGATTTCATGGGGGTCTGTGAGCTATTCATCAGGGTTTGGACCCAGTAAGTGTCTAACAGTGGAAAGATTTGTGTTGAGTATAAAGAAGTGCAGGATCGTGGAGAATATACATATCTGACCTCATGGGAACTGGTTTCAGGCTATTGATACTGTTGACAGGGACAGTTTCCCTTTGTGAAGTTGGTAAAGATAAGAATAGGCTATCCTTGATGTCATCTCACAATTTCTAAGAAAATTTTATAAAAATAAATAAAATAATTCATAGGTTGAAAAAATGATATTATTTCACTACTAAATTCTAGTCTCATCTGACATCCATCTTGATCTTTGCTTCCTCTGTCTTTGTAATTACTTTTTGCATTCTTCATGGATGATATTCTTGATAACCTCCCATGGTTCATCTGGTCTTCATTCCTAGTATTCTTCAGATGGTTTTGAAATTTGGTTGGGATAGACATAGACTCAGGTCATATTTTGGTTCCTGTGGATTTGATTTAACCTTCTTTAACTTCAGCTTGAACTTACATATCAGTAGTTAGTGGTCTGTTCCACAATCTGTACCTGGCCTCGTTTTCACAGATGATATCAAGCTTCTCTAATGATTCTTCCCACAAATGTAGTCTATCTGATGCCTATTCATACCATCAGGTGAAATCCATGTGTATAGTCTGTGTTTATGTTTCCTATAACACATATTTGCAATGAATAGGTCAGTGATTGTACAAAATTCTATAATTCTGTCTCCAGCATAATTCTGTCACCAAGTCCATATTTTCTGATCCTTCTTCCATTTCCAATTTTTGCATTCTAGTCACTCATTATTATTAATGTATCTTGCTTGCATTTTCAGTAGATATCTGACTAAAAAAATTGGTAGAAATCTATTTCCTCCTCTCTGACTCTAGCTGTTGGTGAATATATTTGAATGATAGTAGTATTCACTGTTGGAGGCAAGGATTCTGAGGCTTTGTCTGACATACTTTGGACATGTTGTAAGGAAGGAGATGTCCTTAGAGAGGGGCATCATGCTTGGGAGGGTAGAGGGACAGCGCAGAAGGGGAAGACCCTCTATGAGGTAGATTGATTCAGTAACTCGGGTAATCGGGATGGGTGTGTCAGAGACAGTGAGACTGGCACAGGATAGAGCAGGGTTTAGGGCTGTTGTGCATAGAGTCGCTATGAGTCGCAAGCGACTCGACGGCACATAACAACAACAACAGTATTCACTGAAGTTCTTTGTGTGCGTATGGTTGTTATCCTGTCACTCATAACACTGTAATTCAAGATGGATCGAGAGATTACTTTCTTAACTATGAAAGAAACCCCATTTTTCCTCACCTTTTTTTCTCTGGCGTAGTAGATGATATGATTTTCTGATTCAAAACATCCCATGCAAATCCATATCATTTTGCCAATACTTAATATGTCAATACTTTTATTTTCCATTTCTTTCTTAATGATGTCCAATTTCCCTATATGCATGTTTCTCACATTCCATGTTCCAATCACTAGTGTCTGCTTACAACTGTTCCTCCGCCTTTGTGTTTCCATGCTTGAAGGCTCAGCCTCAGTTGCCATATCTGTTAGTCTACTCTAAGTGTGCTCTATTTTACATAGGGTTTTCGAAGGCCAGACATATTTAGGAAGTGTATGACCAATCTTTCTTCCTATTCTGTTTCGGTTCTACTGCTCAGATTTAGAATAGTATCTGGCAGATAAGCATTTTACACAAAGAAACAGATGAAAGACATTTCCCATTTATAGAATCAACCAATAGATTCAGTGTTGTTCCTACATTTGGCAAGCAAGTGTGTCTGGACCCATCGCTTTCCCTACTCCACCAGCATCCCTTACCACTTCAGCCTACTCCAAACAGAAGATCTCAAAGGGAAGCATGGGAATATAAAGCAAAGTACAGTAATGAAATGTACAAAGTCTGGAGTCAGAAAATCATAAGGGCCAAACTCACTCAGCATTTCTTAAGCTGAAGGAAATGAATAACAAATTCCAGCCTTTAGTTGAAATAATACTTAAGGATGCTTTGGGCAGAATATAAAATGATCCAGGAAGCATTTAAAGAAGATAGAAGGAGTATACAAAGTCACTGTAAAAAAAAGACAACTGACTGACAAAGAAGAATGTTGTGAAACAAAGTAAGAGCAAGAGCCTATGGTGATGAGGGAAGAACTGACAAAAAACAAGGCCCCAGGAATTGATGGCATGCCAGTTAACATATTTCAACAAAGAAATGTTGCCCTCAGTGTGCTCACCAAGATGTGCCAAGAAATCTAGAGGACAATCACCTGGCCAACTGACTGGAAGAGATCCATATTTGTTTCCATTCCAAATAAAGGTGGCCTGACAGGGTGTGAAAGTTATCAAACAATAACATTAGTATCATATGCAAGCAAGAGTCTGCTGAAAATTATTTGAGAATGACTCCAACAGAACATCAAAAGAGAACTTCTAGAAGTTCAGAATGAGTTTAGAAGAGATACTAATACTAGGGATATTACAGCTAATATTAGATGGATCTTGTCTGAAAAGAGAGAGAACCAGAGGAATGTCTGTGTTTCATTGATTATTCAAAGGCATTTGACTGTTTGGATAACAACAAACTATGGCTAACTCTGAGAAGAATGGGAATCCCAGAAGATTTGATTGTGATTGGAAAACCTACATTTGAACCAGAAAACAGTCATCAGAACAGAGCAAGGAAACATGGCATGATTTAAAATCAGAAATGTTGTGCACCAGGGATGTGTCCTATCTCCATACCTTTTTAATCTATATGCAGAACAGATCATCCAGGAGGCTAATCTATGAAGAGGAATGTAGCATCAGGATTGGAGGAAGACTCATCAACAACCTGAGTTATTCAGATGACACAACCTTTCTTGCTGAAATTGAGGAGGACCTGAAGAACTTGTTGCAGAAGTCAAGAATTACAGCTTTCAATGTAGATTGAAGGTCACGATCAAAAAGACAAAAGATTCTCACCACTGGGTTGATTGATAGCTCCATGGTGGACAGCAAAGAGACTGAGATTGTTAACAGCTTCAGTTTGCTTGGCTCAACAAACAACACTCTTGTTACTAGCAGCCAGGAAAGTAAAAGACATGTTGTATTGGGAATGTCTGCTGTCAGGGACCTCTCCAGAGTACTGAAGAGCAATGATGTCAGTCTGAAGACTAAGGTGATGCTGATCCAAACTATGATCTTCTCAATTACTTGCTATGCAAAAGAATGCTGGATAATGACTAGGGATGAGAGAAAGGAGAATTGATGCGTTTGAGCTGTGGTTCTGAAGAAGAGCTTTGAATATATCATGGGCTGCTAAGAAAACAAACAGATTCATCCTGAGGAGGGTGAAACCAAGCTGCTCCTTGAGACAAGGATTCTAAAGCTTTGTCTGACATACTTTGGGTCTGTTGCAAAGAGGGGCCAGTCCTTGGAGGAGGACATTATGCTTGGGAAGGTGGAGGGACAGTGCAGGAGAGAAAGAATCTCGATGAGATGGATTGATTTAGTGACTTGGGTAATGGGAGTAGGTGTGTCAGAGACAATAAAGTTGGCTCAGGATAGAACAGTGTTCAGAGCTGTTGTACATAGAGTCACTATGCGTCACAGGTGACTTGACAGCACATAACAACAACAAATTCTAGTGACTTTTTCATAACTATAGGATAAAGGCATGAAGAAACACCACACTGTTAGAATTAAGTCTACTGTAGAAAGCCTAATGTTAAGAACATAAAAGACATGAAAATATCTCCATGAATTTATGATCTTTACAAAACAAAGAAAAAGAATTAAAAATAACCTTCTGATATAGGGTATTTTCCAAACATCTGCTTCTCTAATATACTTCCTTTGTAACAAGTAATAGAGCAGGAAGTTCTGTTTTCTTTTCATGAACCATAAAAATAATTTTGTAAAGTGCTGTAGATGAAAAATTAAGTGAAATGGAAACACATGTGACTGTAAAACCTTTAATCAGTTGTGGCAATTCTTATTTATTTGTTTAATATTGTTGTTTTCTTTTTCTTATGGCTAGAGAATAATGTGTATGTGTGTATAGAAACATATATATATACTCATCTCTGTTGGAGTAGGAGTTAGCAATGAAAGTCAACAGTTTAGAGACAGTAGTGAATCTGACAAAATGAATCTCACAGTAGCATTTGCTTGCTTCTTCCCTTTGACACAGCAAACTATTTAATGTGGTAAGAAGGTAGTTGTTGAGGCAGTAGCATCATTTCCTAGAAACCATGTGGCATGAGCTCAGTCATCTATTAAAAAAGAGGAAATACAGGCAAAGCAAAACTTGGGTCAACGGATGCTTTATGTAAATATTTGGGTTAGTTTTTACTTGGAAAATGCAGCCACGGATAGACTCTAGCAAAAACAACAATCAGACCGAGGACCTGTTTTCCTTCAAAGAAAACTCTCTAAAGCGAGGGGAAGGGGGGACCAAAACAAGAAAACCTAATAAAAGTCCACTACAAAACAAAAAGAGCACAAACGAATGAGGTTCCAGATCCAAATTATTTTACGAATCACAAAAAAAAAATATGTTTTTCCTACTTGTTTCCATGTAAAAAGCTTGAGAGTTTGTAGAAACTTCCTATGGTGGTGTTTCAGTACAAATGTACGTATTGTGAACTGGAGTATGGGAATGTTTTGAGAACAGAAGAAAGATTAGGGGCACAACTTTGGAAACAGTCTAGAGGCAAATTATTTTCTGTTTTAGTCATAGACTTTCACATATATTATGGACACTTTCAAGATGTCTTATTTAAATATGAAATACCACTAAGACCCTATCAATCTTTCAAATCCCATCACCTTTCTCCAACCTTCTTGCATATGCCTGACTTTGCTTTGAGTCATTGACCAGCAGTTCCTTCCTGTCATTTTTTCAGTTCTAGGTATCACTTGTACTGCTGTGTTTTCCTGGAAGATGAATTTCTTGTCATTATCTGGTGCTCAGTCCAGAAGACATTTAGAAGCCAGAGGAGTCTTTCACAACCATTGTACCAATATTGTGTGTCAATCCTCTGGTGCTTATTTTAAATGCAAGCTTTGTTTATAACTCTGCCCATTCATTCACTAAATCTATATTTGTTGAGCACCTAACAGATACCAGTGCAGCAGTGGAGATTCAGTGGTAGAATTCTCTATGAAGAGTATCAATTCTCAGCCAATATATTATACATGGTGTCACCACCCATCTCTCAGTGAAGGCTTGCATCTTGCTAAATGGGTTTTAGCAGAACTTTCAGATTATGATGGACTGGGAAGAAAGGTTGGTGACTGACTTCCAAATATAAGCTAATGAAGCCCTGTGTAGTACAAAGGTCCAATCTGATCTGATCCTTGCCCTATCTATGTCATCCTCTTCATCTCTGACAGACTTGAGGCCATTGATACAGTCACTGTGTCAATTCATCTTGTTGAGTGCCTTCCTTTCCTTCACTGACCTTCTACTTTTCTAAGCGCGATGTCTTTTTCTAAGAGCTTGCCTATTTTAATGCCCAAATAAGTTCTAATGCCCTCTAAAGATGCCCAAAGTAAATAAGATAATTTTCCTCCACCCTCACCTCTAAGGAGCACTCTGTCTGCAGAACTAGACAACATTTTAATTCATTGTGTCTGGGATCTCATGAGTCAGGATTGACTCAAAAGCAACTAGTAAAATAAAACAAAATCTTCAGGTTACTAACTAGACACTTTTGATCTGTCATTGAGCTATACAGAAAAAGATTTCTCTCCTCATGGAGATTATATTACAACTGTGAATTGAGAATATTCCTAAAATAAACAATGCATGAAGAAATAAATTTATGTTAGAAGGTAGCAGTGTTGTAGATGAAAAGACAAAGATGAACAGAGAAAGTAGGATCAGGAGTGTTGAAATGCAAAGGTAAGAGCAGGTCATAAAATCCAAAAGAGTCAGCATAGGACTCAGAAAGAAGATAAAAATTGAGCAAAGTTTAGGGAGATTAGGTGCTATTAATAACGTACGTATCAATGTATGCTTATTGCAAAGAGAAGGAACCACTAACCAAAAACCAATGTCAGAAGCAGCATGTTCTGGCGGTTTGGTAGTAAGGAATTGCACTACTACCAACCCAAAGGCACACGGATCAAATCCATCTGCTTCTCTGTGGGAGAAAGACAGGCAAACTTCTCCCTTGTGATTAATAACCTCTGAAAAAGCCAGCAGGTCAACTATAAGACTAGTAGGTACATAACAACAGAACTAAATATAAAGTGTACTGGTGGCTTGGTTGTAGTGAGTAGCACTGTTAATCTAATGGCAGCTGGTTCAAATCTGTCAGCAGCTACTAGGAAATAATAGGCAATCTTCTCCTGTGCAATTTACAGTCTCAGACAAGCCACTGGAGGGTCAGCTCGGGTCAGTTCTGACTCGACAGCAATGAGTAAGTAAGTCAGAGCTATATACGTAATGAGATGATCATCACAGAGAAGGTAGAGTTAATGGGGTCAAAGGTCATGCAAAACTCTTCTGAGGGAAACCAGAAGCCGTTGAAGGTTTGGGGTGACTTGACTAAGGATTGAAATGACTTGACTAAGGATTCAAAGAGGCCACTCTAGCCTGAGAACAGACTTCAGGAAGACAAGAGAAGAATTAATCTGAATGGCAAGAACTTTGTGTAACTTCTTCATCCTTGAACATTGTCAGGACATCACCTGGCCATGAAATGCATTAAGAGATTTATTGAATATATGAGCTAATATATGAATAAATAGAATATGGAGACTGAGGGATGACATGCACGGAGATCTTCACAAACATGAAATAATGGGTGACACACCCTTACACCTTTAGGAATCAGAGAAAATGCCTTAAGATAATATTTTATAATTTTCTTGTGTGCAGTTAAGTTGGAATCAACCCAATGGCAACCCTACAGCAGCTTTCCACAGGCAATAAATCACCTGAGAGAGACTGTCCATCTTTTTCTGCAGTGCAGTGGATGGGTTTGAACTATGAATCTTTGGGAAAGCACTCTTTCTCTTTTCCTAGTACCCCATCTGATGTTAATTTGGAAGATCATGCTGATGTGCAAGATCATGTGTCTGCAGTTAAAATAGCTGGAAACCAGTTACTTACTTATCATCAAACCACCAGAGTTTCCTTTTTAGAATTGTTGTCGTTGTTATGTGATGTAGAGTCAAACAGATTCAATGCTGGCCCTCTAACACGCTTTCAGAAGTAGTAAATCACACTGGAGAAAATTGCCTATCTTTATCTGGTGGACCAACTAGTGGATTTGAACTGTGGGCCTTGAGTTGGCAGTGCAAATTCTTAAAACCAGAGGTCCCTTATGTATAGATTCTTCTCTATATATGTTGTTGTTGTTGTTGTTGTTGTTGTTGTTGTTGTTATACGCCATCAAGTCACATGCAAATAATAGCAACCTTATATACAACTTCCCTAAACTCTGCTCTATCCTGTGCCAATCTTATTGTCTCTAACACACCTACCCCTATTATCCCAGTCTCTGAATCAATCCATCTCATTGAGGGTTTTTCCTCTTCTGCTCTCTCTCTCCACCCTGCCAAGCATGACATCCCTTTCCATGGAATAGCCCCTCCTTGCAACATGTCCAAAATATGTCAGATGAAGCTTCAGAACCCTTGCCTCCAAGGAGCAGCCAGGTTTAACCCTCACCAGGATGAACCTGTTTGTTCTCCTAGCAGTCCATGATATATTCAACACTATTCTCCAAAACCACAGTTCAAAGGTATCAATTCTCCTTCTATCATCCCTAGTTATTGTCCAGCATAGCAAGTGATTGCAAAGATAATGGCCTGTATCAGGTGTACTTTAGTTTCCAGACTGGCATCATTGTTCTTCAGTACT
>NW_006399917.1:6144214-6146050 GCF_000299155.1 Elephantulus edwardii
CACAGTTTGTTATGATACACAGAGTCAAATGCCTTTACATAGTCAATGAAGCACAGACAGACATTCCTCTGGTACTCTCTGCTTTCAGTCAAGATCCATCTAACATTAGCTATAAAATCCCTAGTACCATCACCTCTTCTCAACCCAGCCTGCACTTCTGGCATTGCTCTGTTGATGTGCTGTTCCAGTCATTTTGGATAATCTTCAGCAGAATCTTGCTTGCATGTGATAGGAATGATATTGTTTGATAATTTCCACACTCTGTCAGATCACCTTTCGTTGGAATGGGAACAAATATAGATCTCTTCCAGTCAGTTGGCCAGGTGGTTGTCCTCCCGAGTTTTTGGCACAATTAGTTGAGCACATCCAGGGCAGCATCTGTTTGTTGAAATATATCAATTGGTATACCATAAATTCCTGGGGCTTTTTTTTCCAGTTCTTTAAGAGCAGCTTGAATTTCTTTCTTCATCGCTACAGGCTCTTCCTCATACTTTGTTTCATGAAATTCTGTGTTAGCCAATTCCTTTCGGTACAATGACTCTGTACACTCTTTCCATCTTCTTTTAATACTTCCCAGATCATTTAGTATTCTGTCCAAAGCACACCTAAGAATTGCAACTAGAAGATTGAATTTGTTCTTTAGTTCCTTGAGCCTAAGAAATGCTGTGTGAGTTTGGTCCTTTTGACTTTCTGACTCCAGTTCATTGCACATTTCAGTATAATACTTTACTTTGTCTTTCTGCACCACGCTTTGAAATCTTCTGTTCAGCTCCTTAATACCTTGATTTCTTCCCTCTGCTTTGGCTTTTCATCTCTCTAGTGCAATATTCAGAGTCTCTTCTGATATCCATTTTGGTCTTTTCTTCCTCCTCTGTCTTTGTAATGAGTGACCTTTGGCACTTTTCCTCGATGATGTTCTTGATATCCTCCCATAACTCACCTGGTCTTCACTCATCAGTGTTAAAGGCCTCAGTAGTCATACTTAAATATATATTTGCTATCTGGCTTCTACGAGTAAAGCACTATGAATTAGACAAATGTTTTCACCTAATATAAGCTACATATATAAATGCAGTGTTCATTACTGTTAAATTATATTTAATAAAGTTACTTCCACTTACTGAAAAAAACCCACATTTTAATAATGTTAAGCTAAGGTGATTTTTTTTAAAAAAAAATCTAAGTTTTAGTGAAGAAGTCTGTTCTCATAAAAATAAAGGTCGTGGTTTCAATTCCCATTTAGGTCTGTTATTTTAAAAAGAGGAAGAAACTTTCCACAGACACATATTTCTTTCTCAATTCTGTCCAACTTACTTGTAACGCCTTCAGACACTTCGGTCAAGAGAGTGAGTTTGGAAAGTCATTGGCGATAAATAGAAAGTCAGAAGCTATGCTGACAGCAGAGTTCTATGTGAAAGGAAGCATATGCTTAAAATGCACTATTTTTAAGCATGTTGGCATAACCTAAAGCCTAGACAGTTTTAAGATTTAAAGAATTTCTCCAATCCTCTATTCATTTACATATATTTATCTACCACCTATTACATGCCTGACACCAGAAATACAAAGCTAAGCAGAAACACGAATGTGCTTGTACTTTACACTTTATTCCTGATCTTTTTTAGAAAATATCACCCTGAAAGAGAACAACTTTGTTAATTAAAAGAATTATTAGAAATTAGATAAAACTTCCAGTAAAGTGGATGAATGAAAAGCCAATATAAAATAAGAGTGATTAGCTAAAAAAGAAAAGGAAGGAATAGTAAAGAAATAGAGTCCAGAATGAAGGTAACATAGTGGAGTGGACTTAGGGGGAGGGATTGAATAACAATGATA
>NW_006399917.1:6148380-6150089 GCF_000299155.1 Elephantulus edwardii
CTCCAAGGACCGCTCTGGCTTCACCCTTCAAAAACAAACCTGTTTGTTCTTTGGTCATGCAAGGGATATTCAGTACTCTTCTCTAACATCATAACTCAAAAGCATCATTTGTATTTCTGTCATCTTTCTTCATTTTCCAGCTCTCCAATGCACAGTGAGTAAAAAAGATTATGGGCTAAATCAGGCATACCTTAATCTTTAAACTGATATCATTGTTCCCCAGCAATCTGGAGAGGTCCCTAATAGAAAACTTTCCGAATGTAATCTGTCTCCTGATGGCCTGACTGCTGATTCTAAAAGTGTCAACTGTTGATTCAAGCAAGATGAAGTCATTAACAGTTTCAATCTTTTCTCTATCTGTCATGATGTTGCCTATTAGTCTAGTGATAAGGATTTTTGTTTTCTTATTATTAAGATATAATCCATACCAAAGGCTGTAGTCTTTGTGTAGTCTATGGTGAAGAAGAGTGAGAGAGCAGAATCAAGGCTGAGGAAAAAGCTTAAGCAAAAGCCTGAACAATCACTAAAAAGAAAAGAATAGGTAATTGGGGAAAATCTATATAAACTTCTAAATTACCTAGTTTGGTTCAATTGGCTAATTAATTTCTTGATATTAAATATGCCATAAAGAAAACTGAAAGCTAGATTGGTTAGAGTCTTAGCTATCTAAAGTTGTTATCCAAGTATCGCATGAGTAACTTTAAAAGAAGTGATATTTCCTTTCTCACAGCTCAAGAGGGTAGAAGTTTAAAATCATTGTGTGTCTCTCGGGTGAAGTTCATCCCAGTCTCTTACATCTTCTGGTTGTTGTTAGACTTGTTCAATTCATAGTGGTCCTACTTACAACAGAAAGGAAAACCTTCTGCCATTCTCCCAGTTGCTGTCATGTTTGAGCTCACTACTGAAACCAGTATGTCAGCCCATCTAGTCGATGGTCTTCTTACTCTACCAAGCATGTTGTCTTTCTTCAAGGATTAGTGCCTCTTGATAACAAACTCAAAGTAGTGAGACAAAGTCTCTCCATACTCACGTCTAGCTCCAAGCAATTGAAATTACATTGCTAACCCTTGGGGTTAGGATTTAATCCATAATACTAAGCATATTTCTGGAGAGACACAATTTAATCCATAACACATGATAACTGTCTTGTTTGACATAAGGGATTTCTTTCTACTGTATGTAATCTTCTCAGACCCTCAACACCTCTTGCCAGGGAATCCAATAGCAACAAGATAACAGAAAATTCTAATACAGCTAAGTGAACTATCTAAAGAACAATCCCGATTGGATCTTTCCCTTGTTGCTGCAGTTTCATATTGATCTAAATAGGTTTGTCAGCCTACAAGTTAAGTGCTTATACATTCAGACTTTGGCCTGTTTGAATCAGATAATCATGTGTTATGTTATGCTGGGAATGAGAAACAGAAGAATGGTGTTGTAGACATAGTCAAAGAGTCAATTTCCAGTTCTATCCTGAAATACAATGTTGTGAGTGATAGGATATTACTCATACACATCCAAGGAAAACCCATTAATACGACTATTATTGAAATATGCTCCTTTATCTAGAGTCAAAGAAGAGGACACTGAATTTTTTTTTTTACCAAATCTTGCAGTCTGAAATTGACTGAACATACAATCAAGATATGTTAATAGTCATTGGTGAGTGGAATGAAAAAGTTGGAAATAATTAAAAAGGAATAGGGGTA
>NW_006399917.1:6151274-6152439 GCF_000299155.1 Elephantulus edwardii
TTGTATCAGACACACCTTAGTCTCCAGAGAGATACCATTGTTCTTCAGTGCTTTGGAGAGGTCCCTAACAGCAGACTTTCCCATGGCAATGTGCCTTTTATTTTCCTGGTTGCTGGTGCCAAGACTATTGACTGTGGATCCAAGCAAACTAAAGCTGTATATAATCTCAATCTCTTCACCATCCATCCTGATGCTGCCAATTTGTCCAGTGGTGAGAATCTTTGTCTTCTTGACATTGAGCCTCAATCCGTATTGTAGGCTGCAGTCCTTGATAGAGGTGTTAGTGAAGAATATTTTTAAATAGGCTGTCAGAAGAATTTTTGTTGTGTTGTTTTGTGTTTTTTTTTAAATGAAAGAATTAAAATTGGAATACTAGTTAAAGAAATTCAGAAAGGACCACATGTGCAGGACCCAGTGGTAATGAAGGAGGAAGTGGAAGTTGCAATGAAGGCATTGGGGGGAGGGCTAAAGATCCCAGGTATCAATGGTATACCAGCTGGCTTGTTTCAGTTCAAAGATGTAGCCCTGTGGATGATGTGCTCAGAAGTGTATGCCAGGAAATTTCAAGTACAATTGTCTGGCCAATGGATTGGAAGAGGTTCCAATTTGTTCCAATTCCCAAGAAAGAAGAGCCAACAGAATATGGAAAGTATTGAAAATGCCATTAATATCACCCTCAATGAGACTGATCGATTCAGTGATTAGGGTAATGGGAGTAGGTGTGGCAAAGACAGTGAGGTTGGCACAGATAAAGCAGGATTTAGGGCTCTTGTACATAGGGTCACTATGAGTCACAAGCAACTTGACAACACATAACAACAACAACAAGCAAAATACTGCTGAAGATCATCCACAAATAGCTAAAACAGTACATTGATCGGAAACTGCAGAAGTTCAAGCAAGATTTAGAAAAGGCTGTGGCACCTGGGATATGATCACTGATATCAGGTAGATCCTGGCTGAAAGTAAAGAATACCAGTACATTTAGTCATGTTTTATGGATTAGGCAGAGGCATTTGACTGTGTGGATCATAGTAAGTTATGACTAACAGCATGAATGGTGAAGAGATTGAGACAACAGTTTTAGTTTACTTGGTTCCACAGTCAACGCTCTTGCTAACAGCAGCCAGGAAATCAGGAGATGAATGCATTGGGAAAGTCAGCT
>NW_006399917.1:6153964-6154958 GCF_000299155.1 Elephantulus edwardii
AGTATGTCAGGAAGTATGAGGATGGCACAGAACAGAACAGGGTTCAGATCTGTTATTCTTAAGGTCACTATAGGTAATACTTGACCTGAAGTTGCCTAACAACAACATTTATGATAACCAAGAAAATCTTGGTTCGAAATTCATAACTTTTAGGATGAGGATTCCAAATCATGTTTTTGTGGGGCCATAATTTAATCCATAACACATGATATTCCAACTTGTCTAGTCTAACATGAGGGCTTTCCTTCCCAGTTACGTCCTTACTACCTCTTTCTGGAGAGTCCAGTAGCAGCAGGATAACAGAAAATTCTAACAAAACTAAGTGAACCATCTAGAGCACAATCCCAATTGTATCTTTCCCTTGCTGTGAAAATAGCCTGCTTGCTAACTCTTTATACATTCAGGCTTTATGTTGACCTGAGAGTATTTGTATATTCCTTTAAGTCAAGAGTTCTTTTCAACCTAACATAAGCATAAGCTTTTCTCCACTTATCTAGTCACCCTGTGCCCCAAAATTATTCTATTGAAGCTATAGCTATAAGCAGACTACTTAAGAGCCCTTCGCTCATGGTGCTTTCTTTCACAAGAGGCAAAGGCAAGTAATAAATATATGAACGAATAAATACATTTGATCATTTCAATTCATAATACATGCCATGTATGATCCCATAGTACAACTATGTAGAGTTTTCAATTTGCTAACTAATGAAAAGTACAACTATGTAGAGTACTATGTACATATGTACATAAATTGTACTTTGGAACCAAGATTTTCTTGGTTATCATAAATGTTGGTGTTAAGCAACTTCAGGTCAAGTATTACCTATAGTGACCTTAAGAATAACAGATCTGAACCCTGTTCTGTTCTGTGCCATCCTCATACTTCCTGACATACTAGAGTCCACTGTGGCCTTCACTGTGTCAATCCACCTGTTAAGAGTCTTCCTCTCCTTTGCCAACCCTCTGCCTTTCCAGGCATTATGTCTCTCTCCAC
>NW_006399917.1:6172834-6191414 GCF_000299155.1 Elephantulus edwardii
AACAACAACAATGCCAAACCTATATTTGGGTCCAGAGGCAGTCATCAGAACAGAGCAAGGAACCACTGCATGGTTCGAAATCAAGAAGGGGGTCTGTCAGGGATGTATTTTGTCTCCATATCTTTTCAATCTGTATGCAGAACAGATCATCCAAGGTGCTGGACTGTACGAGGAGGAATGTGGCATCAGGATTGGTGGAAGAGTCATCAACAACCTGCGTTATGTGGATGATACAACCCTGCTTGCTGAAACTGAGGAGGACCTGAAGTGCTTGCTGCAGAAGGTCAAGAATAGCAGCCTTCAATATAGATCGAGGTTCAATGTCAGGAAAACAAAGATTCTCACCACTGGGCCAATTGACAGCATCAGTATGGATGTTGAAGAAATTGAGATAGTTACGTTTTTGTTTGCTTGGTTTCACAGTCAACACTCTTGGTAACAGCAGCCAGGAAATCAAGAAATTAAGTGCATTGGGAAAGTCAGCTGTGAGGGACCTCTCAAGAGTACTGAAGAGCAATGATGTCAGGCTGGAGACTAAGGTGTGCCTAATTTGGGCTATAGCCTTTGCCATTGCATGCTATGCATCAGAAAGTTGGACAGTGAATAGTGATGATAGAAGAATTGATGCCTTTGAGCTGTGGTGCAGGAGAAGAATGTTGAATACACCATGGAGTGCTAGAAAAACAAACAGGTTTGTCTTAGAGAGGGTGAACACAGAATGCACCTTGGAGTCAAGGATTCTGAAGCTTCGTCTGACATACTTTGGGTATGTTGCAAGGAGGGACTGGTCCTTGGAGAGGGACATCTTGTTTGGGAGAGTGAAGGGACGGCACAGGAGGGGAAGACCCTCAATGAGATGGATTGATTCTGTGAGTGGAATGGTGAGAATGAGTGTGTTTGAGACGGTGAGGTTGGCACAGGATAGAACGGCGTTTAGGGCTCTTTACACAGGGTCGCTATGAGTCGCAAGCAACTCGATGGCACATAACAACAACAACAATGCCAATTCATCTCAGTTCACTAATGCCTAGTATTTATATATTTATGTATTCCATTTCATTCTTTAAAATGTCCACTTATCCTATATTCATACTTCATGTGTTTCATATTCTAATTATTAGTGGGTATTTGCAACTCTTTTTCCTCATTTTTTTAGTGTCTTCCAATCTGAGGACTCTGTCTCCAATGTTATATCTAATTAACTATGCTCAATTTTTTATAGGGTTTCACTAGGCCTATTCAGAGGAAGCTGGAGTGGCATCCGCTTCCTAAACAACATACCTCTGCAAACTCTATTAATTTTAATAAATGTCGATAGTTGTAGAGGGCTACAGGCCTTTTGTTCATAGGGTAGCTATGAGTCATGCTTGACTCAAAGGCAATCATCAACAACATTATTTTACAAGTGGATGGTAAATCCTTCTTCCTGATATCCTTTAATCTGAGAGCTCTACTTTAGTACAACATCTGGCAGACAAGCACTGTACCTACAGAAATGTAATTACTATGCCTTTATTTAGAAAATTTAAATGGGTCACCAGTATGATATAACAGAAAAATCCTGTTAGAATCACTGCCTTGGAGTATTCCTGAATTCTAACTGATTCTCCACTGCTTTTATAAGTCATCAGCTTGATTTACTGCAATGAATTCCTTGCTTCTAACATAACCCTTACATAGTTAATTCTTTAAGTAGCTGAATAGTAATTTCTTTCATGGAAATGTCTTATGGCTCTCATGTATAATAAAACACACAATCCTTGAAATAACCTACATACAAATCGTGATCTGTGTTTACATCATTTTCGGTGACACTCCACTCATTTCCTTTGATCAAGTCATCCCACTTTGCTTGTTGTTCCTCAAGTACACTAAGTACATTCCTCACTCAGTTTATTTGTCCCTGTTGAACCCTTTTTTATTACTGAATATCAAATAAGGTGCAAAAATTGGCTATATCATTTTCCCAAAAAGAAAATTTTCTGATTACTATTTAAAACTAAATGATGAACTTTACATTTGCTCTCAGATTACCTATGATTTCTCGCTTAATTCATTTCTCTTGCTCTGAACATCCTTTGTTAAATGTATATTATCTTTATTTGCTTGTTCTCTGTCCCTCATCACTAGGATATATCTATAAAAGCATGAAAATTTTTGTTGAATGAATGAAAGATGGTCATTTAACATCTTACACAAATATTCAGGAAAAAATATTTCCTAGATCAAAGAAAACTCTTAAATTACACACAAAATATTATAGAGCATTGTTAGTTGTGATGGTGGAAACTAACATTTATGCAATGTTGCAAAAATACTTCAAAGCAATTTCTAGATTTTGGGGGCACCAGGCGCTTGAGTGTCAGTTAATACGAAGCATAAATGCTAATTTAGAGCTCTATCCTTGGGAGCACATTCTATCTTTTAACTAAAAATATTTGAAGACCAAACATGAAACTAAAGGGAGCACCTCTTTTAACAGATTTTTTTAGGAATAGTAAGAGGCGGTATTCCATGAATCTCCCCTTAAGTATAAAATAGAAATAAGAAAATAAGCACACAACTCAGTCTGTCTATATTTCACACAAATGAATATGAGAATTTTTTTGATTTCTGAAAGGAAGATTGTCTAAATCCATTAACTAAATATTTAAGTCCTTTTAATCACCCTCAATACTACAATTTGTATCTTTCTTATGTGTTTGGGGTTTTTGGTCGTTCTCAAAATTGTATATTCACTAAGTGAATTCTACTGAGTAGGGAATGTTCTAAGTACTGAGTTTCACTCTTTCTTACAATAGGAATACATTCTCTCTTATAAAATTATAGTCAGAGAAGTTGGCATTGATCAAATAATTAAACAAATAAAAGTTATATCAGATCCTGAAAAGGACAGACTAACATAATCAGGTAGGCTAAAGAAAGCTCCCCGAACATGAACATGGATGTGATATCTGAACACACAGTAAGAGATAATATGGGAAAAGGACCAGAAAGAATTTTCCAGTTAGAGGTCTGATTGTATTTCTTTGAGAGTTACAGTTGTTATTGCTGTTTTGCTGAACTCACCGATAGCTGACTCTCCAGTGCATTTTCAGAGGTAGTAAATCACACAGGATATTATCTTAAATCTTGCTAAAATGTGAGGTATTAATTTACCAGCTTTGTGTTCTTAAATGTTTAAAATTCATTTGGGTCCCAGATTTGGGTGTGAACCTCTAAAAACTATAGATTGAATTGTGCTCCCACCTGAACTATGTGTAGGTGACCTGGCCATTTGTACTTCAAATGTGGTCCTACTTGGAAGCAGGGTTTTCTTTTGCCATGTTCATGAGGAACAATGCTAAACCAAATCATGTGTGGGTTATAGAAAGACCACAAGAGACACATATTGGGAGAGGACAACCACTGTGGGAGAATCTTCAACAAGCCCACTGATGCCAAGGACTCTAGGACCACCCAGAATTACCAAGACTGCTGGCAGCTATCAAAGGATGAGAAAGTCAGTATGTTGTCTTTCAAACTGGTCATTTGTATATTTATATTTGGAAGCATTTGATAGTGAAGACAGTAGGGAAAACAAAGCAAAAATGATCCTGGCATTCTTCCTGACTCATCTCCTCCAGTGGAGATGGCTTCTTTCCCCCTCCCTCACATGAAGAAATTGCAGACTTACTGTGCATCTTTGAGCACTCTTACTTCAACAGACACTTTCCTCTTCTTCTAACAGGTACACTCAATATCACTGCCTGTGAGAAGAACAGTAACTCACTCCTGTTTAGGGAAGTAATAAACATAGATGCTATCCCGGGCATTACAGGAAAATCATTGCATCATTAGTGTGGGTGGGACACTTCTGGTTCATGACTATCTATTCTGAGAAAGATTGTCCCAGGATGTGCACTGTTGTTACTGCTGTGGAAAACAAATGGGAAGAAATCTCTTCCACCCTTCCTTCCACCCCCGTATCTCTCTTTTACTCCCCTTTTTAGGACATATTGTTATTCACTCACTAATTTCTATCAACTGATTTAGATGAAAAAGATCTGCATGTGAGAGTAGAAGATGGACTTCAATTTGGGCTACTTTGACACTCATTTTTCATTTACCAGATAAAAAGTCAGTCTTGACTTCAAGCATCATTTTTGAGGCAACAAAAAGTCAATGACTCTGGGGCCATTTTCTGAATCATAGAAAATATAAGCATTATTTGATTCAGGGACACACATGTTCAATAAAGACTATCACTCTGTAGGCCTCCTAGACTAAAAGTTCTCTATAAAACTCATTTCTGAAGCCCCACCTCCCCACATATCACACAAGCACACACACACACACACACACACACCGCACGCTAGATTCTACTCAACTTTAGGGGGAAAAGAAAAGAAGGAACTAAATTAATGGAAAAGAAACTAGTGTGGTAACAATTCTCTGAATGATCTTTTTTTCTCTATTGTTCATATCTATTTTCTTTCCATAATTTTCTTCTCTATTTCACTTTTTCTTCATCTTCCTCTTATTTCTTCTGCCACATCTTCACTGTTTCCACTTTCATTCTATCTTTAATGTTCCTTTTTTATCTTGCTACCTCCTCTCAGCATTTTGTTCCTTCATTCATTTGCTGTGTATTTGGTGACAGCCTTTGACGTACCAAGCCCAGTATAGTTGTTGATGTTATTGTTAGGTGCCATCGAATTGACTATAACTCACAGATACGTGATGAACAATGGATGTGAACCTTGCTCAATCCTGTGCCATTCTGTCAGCATCAGGAAACACAAGACAGACGTGGGCACTGCCCTTTTGAAATGTATGAGAAGAAAATCACATATGCATATGAGGGGGAGGTAAGGCAAAGAAATAAATGAGCAAGATAATTTCAAAATGTGGTCATTTTAATAATAGAAACAGAAAGAGTCCTGGATAAACATGAGAGTGAGCAGAAGAGGAAAATTAAAGTAAGGTTGTGGGGGAAGATTTCTCTATCTCAAGTTGAGACTTGAGGAATGACAGATGAAATTAGCTGTTAACGATTGTGGCAGGAAGAGCATTATAAGCAGAGGAAACAGCATCCTGTGGTTAGAAGGAATTATGGCTATTCAGGGACTGTAAACAATTTCTTTTTCAAATATGGCTTTTTTTCTAAGATGAGAGGGAAATACTTCTTTGAGACAAGGTTAGCAAATTGTATAGAAACTAGAAGGCAAAGCATTGGTGTCTGTGATCAGAAAATAGATTTTAATTCTAAGTAAAATGAGGGGAAAGTGAAGGTGTTTAAGCAAGGAAAAGAATAGGATTTCCCTTCGGCTTGCATTCTCATCACAAAATGGATTGGACAGCGCTGGATGAGCGGAGGCCACTTAGGAACCTATTGCAGCTCTTTCAGAAGAAGGTGTCTGGGGCTCTTGTTTCAGCACTGGGAAATAGAGTGATAGGCAGATTCAAGACAAGACAGAGTTTAAAGGCTGAACTGACATGTTGAAAGACATGAATAGGATAAGTGAGTGAGTGAATAGTGGTTTGTTTTGTACTGGGTTTGGTTTCTTTCTGCAATAGGAAAGATAAGTTTCAGAAAAACAAACTGAGACTCAGTTTGTTTGTTTGTTTGCTTGCTTGTTTGTTTCACAAGCCTCAAATACCAGTATATAGCTCCTGGCTCTACCTTTACTGTTTGTGTATTCATTTATCTTTTAAATATTTATTGAGTGTGCTATTCTAGCAATGATGAATAAGACAAATATTATTCCCACTCTAATAGAACTCACCATCTATCTTTACAGTGAAGTGCTATAATGGAGGTATGTCAGATAAACAAGATAGGTATTAGAATGCATTTCTAATATTAATAAATGATGAGAGTAAGATCTATTGAAGTAACACTAGACAATGTTTGGGGATTAGTAAGCAACTTTAGAGAGGTTGGGGAAGCTTCTCTCTTAGGTGTGACATGTTCAGTGAGACCAGAAGGATGAGAAGAATACAGAAGTTGAGATCTCTGGATAAAAGGTCATTTCAGACAAAAGAGATCACAAGTGTAAAGGGCTTAGGCTGGTAATGAACGTGACTGGTAATGAAATAAACCTAGTGCCACTGTAACCAAGAAAAGAAAGTAGTACTTGGAAGAACTTCAGAGGTAAGAAGGGCCATGTCGTCATCTAGATCAAAGTTCAGAGTCTCTTTATATACATTCATTTGGGTTCAGATCCTACGGCTGTCTTCTCAGAATGTTTTATAAACACATGTTGTTGTTGTTGTTGTTGTTGTTGTTAAGTGCCATCGAGTCACAGGCGACTCATAGTGACCCTATGAAGGAGAGTCCTTGACACTTGGGTTCCTTTCATCCTTTCTCCAGGTTCATAGGGTTTCCGGAGGCAAGCTATTATGGAAGTGGATGCCATTCCTCCTTCCAAGCTTCTTTTAATTGGGGAGCTCCACCCCGCTCTCTGTCCACATTGAGTAGCCAACCATTAACACATTTGACACATCAGTGTCACAGTTCAGCCTCACAGCAACCACAAGTGACCAAGTGCAGCAACTTGTACACCAGGGCTATACGACCTAGAGAAATGTCTGAACAAAAACAATGAAAGAAGGCCAGAGGGCCTCAGATTAAAAGTCACCAACCTTTGGCTTGGTAGCATCGCTTTCTGTCCACTGGGCCAGCTGATCTTTCTCTCTGTGTTGATATTATTGTTAAGTGCTGTCGAGTCACAGGCGACTCATAGCGACCCTATGAAGTAGAGTCCTAAACGCTTAGGTTCCTTTCATCCTCTCTCCAGGTTCATAGGGTTTCTGGAGGCAAGCTATTATGGAAGTGGATGCCACTCCTCCTTCCAAGCTTGTTTATAAATGCATATAATATAAAATATAATCAATTGAATTAAAAAGAAGATAATTAAATTGAAATGTAGCTCTATGCATTTATCTCACAGGGTTCACTGAACCTAGGTTAGATTTTGAAGGAGGGGAGCCATGATGAAGGATTTGGATATTGTTTGAAGTAGATTTGGAAGTAATTATAATAAAATTTTAACCAAACTACTAATGTTGCTGTTGTTATGTGCCATCAAGTAATCTACAACTCATCATGACCCTATGCACAACAGGTATGAAGCCTGCTCTGTCCTGAGCCAGTCTCACTGACTCTGACACAGCTACCCCCATTGCCCTAGTTACTGTATCAATCCATCTCATCTGGAGTCTTCCTCTTCTGTGCTGTCCCCCCTCCTTCCAAGTCTCCAAGGGTTGGTCCCTCTTGGTCAAATGCCCAAAATATGTGAGATGGAGCTTCAACATTTTAGCCTCTAAGGAGAAACTTGATTTCACCCTCTCTAAGACAAACCTATTTGTTCCCTTGGCAATCTATGGAATGTTCAAGACTTTTCCCCAGCACCACAATTCAAAGGCATCGATTTTTCTTCTGTCATCTTTAGTTATTGTCCAGCTCTCTGATGCCTAGCAAGTAATTGCAAAGACTATAGACAGGTTCAGGTGCACCTTAATCTCTAGACTGATATCGTGGAAAGGTCCTTGACAGCAGATTTACCTAATGCAATTTGTCTTTTGATTTCCTGACTGCTGGTGCTAATATAATACAATTTTTATTTTAAAGAACTCACTTCTTGTCATGTTATGGAAATAGATTCCCTGTGGGCAAAAGGAGAGAACTTAAGAGGTGACTTAATTGGTGTAGGAAAAAGATGTTACCATGAACGTGGTGATCATGGAGAAGGTTGTTGCTTTTAGGTGTAGTTGAATCAAGTATGACTCATAATGACACTATCAACAACAGTTCTGAACCCTGTCCTGCTCTGTGCCATTCTTATCATCCCAAACACACTTGAGCCCATTGCTGTAGAGATTATATCAATCTATCTGGTTGAAGGTCTTCCTCTCTTTCATTGACCCTCCATTTTTCCAAGACTGATGGCCTTTTCCAAGGAATAGCCTAACCTAAAAATATGCCCCCACTGGGTGAGATGAAGCTTCATCCCTGGCCTCCATGGAGTACCTTTGGTTGCAATTTCTCAAAGACATTTCTGTTCATTCTTCTTACAAACCAAGGAATATTAAGAATATTCTTCTCCCATACTATAACTCAAAGGCATGGAGAAAGTTAGAATTGGCTATGTGTAAAATAATGTCTCATATAACTTGTCTATAAAGAAAGAAACATACCCTATGAAAGAAGAAATCATGGCAGCCTGTCCTCAGTCATCCAAGATTGTAAATCTTTATGTAAGGAGACTGCCTCATCTGCCTGCCTGGTACATTCAAACCAATCTTTCAGTTAGTAGCCCAACACATAACACACTATAGAATAGTCAGGGCTCCCTATAGAATAGTCAAGGAGGCTTTTTTACACTTACTTGAAGCAAATATGTTCCCAGTAAACCTTAAAAGAAGTTGTTCTCCTTCTCTCAATTGGAAATGGCGAGATGGCTCTGGGGGACCATGGAATCCACCTAAGCGCAAGTTCTTAAGTTCCTGGTTTAAATCTTTATAAGGCACCACTAAAATCACCACTCGATGAGGATGATCTTTCTGATGATGGGCTATTACAGAGGCAGTGGTGCTGCATGTGGCTTCCTCTAAAGATTTCACAAAAGAAACCAAGTGGCTATTGTCCACAGTGGAAGAGAGGTGAAGCACAATAAACCTGTACAAGAAAAATATACAGACTAAACAACATACACTACTATCTTAAAAAACCTCATTCATTTACATCAAATCAGAACCAACACATAGCTGTCCCTCCATTGGGTTTCTGAGGCTATAAATTACATGTGAGGAGTTTGCTTATCTTTCTCCACTGAAGATCAAGTTGAACCACCAGAGAGAGAAAGAGTACCGTTGGGTTAGCAATACAGTTCCCTCTGGACTACTCTATCAGAGCTCCTTTATACTATCTAATAATACCCCCCCCAAAACAAACAAACAAAAAAACCTGAAACCAAAAACCAACCATTAGTATCTCAACGTCCTTCCAAGTCAAGCGTATTGTCCAAGTGGTAACATTTGTTAACAAATTCAGGGAAATTCTGAGTAGTTTCAAAGCTACCTCAAACTAAATTATATTGTAAAAATAGATGTTCTTAAACATAGAAATCATCTAATTTTTGGAACATTCTCAAATAGGGCCCTATATTTTTAATTAGCATTTTATTTGTCCTTTTTGTTTTGTGTGGTCATCTGCAACTCATAACAACACTATGCTCTATTGCTCTGATCCCTGCCCTATCCTGAGCCAATCTCTCCATCTCTGACACATCTACCCACATAATCCCAGTTGTTGTGTCAATATATCTCATCCAGGGTATCCCTCTCTTGCGTTATCCCTCCACCCTTCCAAGCTTGACGTCCTTTTCCAAAGACAGACCTCTCCTGACAAAGTGCCCAAAGTATATGAGATGAAACTTCAAAATCCTTGCCTCTAAGGATCAATTTGGTTTCACTTATCCAGAACAGACTTGTTTGTTCTCTTTGCAGGTCATGCTGTATTCAATATTCTTCTCTAGCACTACAACTCAAAGGCAACTATTCTTCTTCTATCATCCCTAGTCATTGTCCAGCTCTCTGATGTATAGCAAGTAATTGTGAAGACCATGGCCTGGATCAGGAGCGACTTAGTCTCTAGATAGATATTGTTGCTCTTCAGCACTCTGGAAAGGTCCCTGGTAGCAGATTTATCCAATGAAGTATGTCTTCTGATTTCCTTACTGCTGGCAAAGAGTGTTGATTGTAAAACCAAGCAAGCTGAAATTGCTAACAATTTCAATCTCTTCTCCATCTATCATGTTGCTGCCAATTGGCCTAATAGTGAAAAATCTCTGTTTTATTGATGTTGAGCTTCAGCCCATATTGGAGATTGCAGTCTTTGGCCTTCTGCAGCACATGGTTCAGGTCTTCCTCACTTTATGCAAGCAATGTTGTGTCATCTTCATAACCCAGGTTGTTGAAGAGCCTTCCTCCAATTCTGATGCCACATTCCTCCTCATAAAATCCAGCCTCCTTAAAGATCTGTTCTTCACAGAGATTGAAAAGGTATGGAGGCACAATGCATCCCTGATGTACTGCTTTCCTGATTTTGAACAATGTAGTATTTCCCTGCTCTATTCTGACCACTGCGTCCTGATTCAAGTGTAGGTTTTGCCTGAGCACAATCAAGTGTCTGGGATCCCCATTCCTCTCAGGGTTAGCCAGTTTGTTATAATCCACACAGCCAAATTCCTTTGTATAATCAATTAAACAAAGATAGACATTTCTCTGGTACTGTCTGCTTTCAGCCAAGATCCATCTGATAGCCCTAGTATAAACTCAGTTTATGCTTTTTCAATGTACTGTTCCAAGTCAATTTTTTTTTTGGATAATCTTCAGCAGGATTTTGCTTGTGTGTGATATTAGTTGTTATTCTTAGTTACCATATAACTGATTTTGACTTGTGCTGACTCCATGTGTGCTAAATACAGTTCTCCATAGGGTTTCAAAACCTTTCAAAAGCAGGTTGCAAGATCTGTGTTCTAAGCACTTGAAGTGGACTCAAAGGGTCAACCATTACACTAGTAATAAAGAGACTAATCATTTGCACCAGCTAGGAACTCCTAATTAGCATTATAAAAAAATTACTTCAAAAAATAAGAAGAGAAAAAAAAATAGTCCAAGTCTTTCATGGTCTAGTAGGTAATGAGTCGTGCTGCCAACACAAAAGCATGCAGTTCAAATTTTCCAACTGCTCCCCAACAGAAAGATGGACAATCTCCTTTTGTGCTACCTAGAGCCTCTGAATACCCACTGGAGCATCAGTTCTTCACTGATTCCAACTTGGTAGCATGTAACAACAACAATCCATTTTGTTTCAATAAGATGCAGAATATATGCCATCATTGTCATAAGACTAGAATGATGTACTTTTTTGACTGGAATGAACCACTCATCCCCAATTCTTCTCCACAGAATTTCTCTGGGCCCATGGGAGTCCCCTTAGTCAAGGTAGCTATGTATTCACAGGCAACCACTGAAGAATGAGGCCAAATATACCCAGCTTATTGAGTAGTGATATATAAACTCCAGAGTTTCTGTAATATATCAGAATGAAGGTAGATTTCAAGTGAAACCAAACTGTTTCTTTCTTTCTTCTCTTGCCCTATTTACTTCCTTTAGTACATTAGAAGATTCATCTGAAGCACCTTTCACTTACACAAATATTCTCATCTCAAATTCTGTTTCTGGAGAATGTGAGGCTGAAAACTATTTCCAATGTAAATCTTCTATCATGAAACGAAAGCACTATCTTTAGTCAAATTTCTTTATGAGTTGTCATTTATTTTTGAGTGCTCATTCCTCACAAAAGATGGGATTTGAGATTCCTCACGAACCATAAAACTGTTCTCAAGACAGACTGTCTAGAAAACATGGAAATGAGGAGGGAAAATGAGGGTGCTGAAATAACAAATTGAGTTTTACATACATAGTTATGACATTACCATAATATGAACAGTTAATTACTATCTCCATGGAACTCCAGAAATGAAGGTGCTGTTTTAAAATTATTTTGGAGTTGAAGAAAGTCTATAAAAATAAATCTAAGTTATGAGCGGTTTCCAAAAGCTCTTGTTGAAAAAAACTACCATGAATGAAATCATAGTGAGCATATTTATTTCCTTTCTGGTTTACATATTAAAGACATTCTAAAAGACTCTTCATATCCTTACTTGAGAGCTATGAATCTCATGATTCCAATACTGTAACATAAATTATGATCTATCAAGATATAATATTAACAACTTACATCCACTATTATATTACCTCTCTAGATGTTCAAACAACTCAAATGATACCAAGCCAGTTTGCATGGTTCTCACTACAGTATCATCAAGGTCAAACCAACCACCAGTTTGGCTTCTGAATCCTAGTAATTTGAAAGTCTCACAGGCATTGCTCCCAGATTTTCTTATGGAAATATTTTTCGTCCTATATAATGGCAGTAGGAGAAGAAAAAAAAAGGTGAACTTTATGTAGCATGACTCACAAGTAATACAGTCTTTCAAAAAATGAATAATCTAGAAATAACCCATTAAACAAATATTACATGATAGTCATTACACTATGTTCCAGACATCCAAAAATGAGAAACCCATCATTTTGCCTCTACAGAAGCTCTGAGTATTACAGCATTTATTCAACAACCAGCCAAAAAGTAGGTGGTTGGAACTCATCCCAAGTTACCTGGAAAAGCAGGTTTAGAAATCTGCTTCTTGAGGTCATAGCCTTAACAACTCTATTTTGTTTGTTCGTAGGTCCTGTCAAGTTGACTATGAATAATAGCGACCCCATGAAAAACAGATCTCTGTGATCTTCAAAGCCCATTGTGATGGTCATTGTGCCAATCCATCTCACTGCAGGTCTTCCTCACTTTTGTTGGCCTTCAACCTTTCCCAGCATAATATCTCCTCTAAAAACTTGTTCCTTCTGAAAATACTCCCAAAATAAGTGAGACAAAGTTTCATCATCATTGCCTTTCAGGAGAACTCTGGTTGCACTTCCTTGAAGACAGATTTGTTTGATCTTGGGATATTCAGTACTCTTCACCAGCACCAGAATTCAAAGGCATCAGTTTTTCTTCAGTCTTCCTTATTCATGGTCCAACTTCCAAATGCTTAGATAGCAATTGAAAATGCAAAGGCTTGGATCAAGTACACATTAGCCCTCTGGAACAATCCTACTCTGCAAACATGGAATCACTATTAGTCAGAAATGAAAAATGGCAACTAACAACAATATTTCATTATAGCACGCAGTGGTCCATATGGTAACTGGGAAAAGAAATGCATGGTGCTTTTGGAATAGAAGTGAGAAGTTCAAGGAACCTTGCAAAGTACAAGATGGGCTTTGAAGAATGAGGATTATTCTACTGGTGGCACGAGAGGAAGAGCACTACTCCTCAAAAGTAATATAAGAAAACAGTAACAAACTCACCCATGTAAACCAGAAAAGTCAAGAATTGTGTTAATGCATAATAGTTAAAACTAAATTATATGAAACAAGACTACATCTATTCATTCAGATCTTGGGTGGTTCTAAACTGTGAGATAAATGATAGTGTGTACATCACAGAAATTAATGAGTTAAATATTTGTACCCAATTCAAATCACAATCTTCCTAATCACCTATTATGCATCTGAGGACTTGACAATAACTATGGATAACAAGAGAGAAATCTATACTTTTGAGTTGTGGTGTTGGAGAAGAGTAGCGAACATTCCATGGACTGTCAAATGAACAGATATTAGCAACAAACAGTCTTGGAGGAAGTGCAACTAGAGTGCAAGGATGGTGAGGCTTCATCTTACAAAATTTGCACACGTTGTTGGGAGAGACTATTTCTTGGAGAGAAACATCATCATTAGAAAGTTAGAGGGTCAATGAACAAAAAGACCTTTATTGAGATGAATTGATACAATATCAGTATTCACAGCAAATGGCTCAAATGTAGGGATGATAAAGATGGCACAATAGAGGGTTCAAATCTGTTATAGGTTCTCAATGAGCTCTCTACGGTGATAGTAAATTTAATAATCAATGATAATAAATATAGTTTCACAAGATTAATATAAGTGATGTCATTGAGTTTTATAATTGAAAAAGGTTTTTAACTGTTGTGTTACGTATATTTTTACCAAAAACAAACAAGTAAAAAGAGTTACTAATGATGCTTGTATACAACAAAACACCTCCTGGAATTTATTCACTTTGATAAGAGGTTTGTTGTTGCTGTTACTTGATGTTGTTGCTGGCCCTGTGCACAATGAATGTGAACTCTGCCTTGTTTCACGTCATCCTGATCATCCCCAACTTACTCAAACCCAACATTAGAGCCACTGTGTCACTCTATCTCATTGAGAATCTTTCACTCCTTCACTGACCCTCCACATTACAAGCATGATCTCCTTTTCCAAAGACTGGTCCTTCCTAACAACATGTCCAAAATATGTGAGAAGTCCTTTATGACTCCATGTGTGCAGAGTAGAAATATTTCTTAAGATTTTAGGCTGTGACTTTTCTCAAATAAATAGCAGGTCCATCTTCCTTAGTTCCTTCAATTGTGTTTTGGCTAGTAGTCAGCTCTTAAATATTTCCACTACCCAGGAACTCCCTAGGGTCATTGTTTTATGAATACATTAGAGTTAATTGGTCTAATATTGTTTGTAGTGTTCCTGAATTACATTCTAGCTCTTTGTGTAGTATTTAGGTTGCTAAAACCTTGCAAGTAGCCATTTATGATACAAGAATCAGTCTCTATTCTCCTGCGGTAATAGAATAAGAAGGAGAGTCCAGAATCACAAAAGTAATGACTCATTATCACATAAATATGAACCCAGAACAGCTGTATGATGCCTGCTTACCATAAATTATTGTGGTTAAAGATTATTTTCAGAAGAATTCTGGTATAAAGGGAATAAGTTTGAATAAAATTTCAAATTTTTATGGAATCTAGACTTTCTGGACAGATAGAGTTGGATGATCTTCTAGATGATAGCCCATAAAGAATAAATATCCCCTGAAGCCATCTTTAAACTGAACAATTCTTTAGCTTATTTAAGAAAAAGTGTTACCCTTGAGCATTTTGCATAACACGTTTCTATATGGGAAATAAATGACATAAGATCTTTGAATTATTAGATAGGAAGCTTGCTGGTTTTGTGAACCTTAAATCAGAACCAATTCATAGCTAACTGTCCAGCAGGTTTTAAGAGGCAGTTTAATTGCACAGAAGGAGTTTGTCCATCTTTCTCCTGCAGAACAGCTGATGGATTATAAGATTTGGGATGGTACGAACTGGGGATGAGGGTGGAGAAAACAGTGCAACAATGAATGAATAAAAACCCAAAATCTCTGTAAATGTTGAACATTAAAACTAATAAAATTTAATTAAAAAAACAACAACAAAACAAAACAAGATTTGGGATGGCAGCACAGCTCCTTACCATTAGGTCACCAGACCTCCCTAGATAAAAAACTCAGATGGCAATAATTGTGTTAATGGTGAGAAAATAAAAGAAAGAAAACAAATCCAATATTACCCAGGTAGTCTCCTGCCAGGATTATGTCTCAAGTAAACTAGAACTGACTTGTACAACTATGTTCATAACAGAATTATTCACAAGAGCAAGAAAATAGAAATAGCCCAAATGTACATTAAAAATGAATGTTCTGAGAAATTATAGTGCATTCACACAAAAGAATACTATGCAGCACTCAGGAGCAACAATTTTGTAAAATACCACATAACATGGGAGAATCTAGAGTATATTATTTTGAATGACCTAACTCAGTGTCATAAGGACAAATATTGCATAAGACCATTATGTGTATAAAAATTCAAAGGTGGAAAAGGAGAGGGTAGGGGAATGGAGAGCAGAGGATCATTGGGATGGCAAAGTCTGATGGGCTGAGGGATGAGACAAAAAAATTGGGAAAGACCCAATGGAGACCTGTAATTGTGGCCATAGGTCAATAGTGATTAATTTTATAAAACACAATGTGTAGAAGTGATCATATGAAGCACAATGTGAATGAAGACATGTGGGAAACAAAATACCTCAATGAAACAAAATGTATATGAATTTTTTATTCAAACTAATAGAAAATTTTTAAAAGGTTGTATAACTGATTATTTATTCCTTGCAAAGAACTTCATTAAAATTTATAAATACTGTTGCATTTGAGCCTCATCAGAATAAATTCACAGGAATCCCATAAACTATATCTGTGAAAATAAATGTTAGATAATCCCAGTATCATCAATCAGAATAAGTCCAGAGCTGACAATGGAATGGACCATAAATTGTTCATAAGCAAGTGAAAATTGAAGCTGATGAAATTTAAGACATGTCTACAAAAGCCAAAATATGACCCTGTGTATATCACATCTGAGTATAGAGACTATTTAAGGAATACATTGAATGTATTACCCTAATGATTGAAGACTAGATGAGTAGTTGAATGCTTTCAAGGACACCATAGATAATGACTGCCAGATACTGTTCTAAAGTTGAGCATTCAAATTAAGACAGAGTAGAAAGAAGGACTGGCAATCGAATTCTGAAATATAAGTGGCCTTCAAAAACCCTATGTGCAATAAAGCACACTTAAAGTACTCTAGCAGATATGACACCTGAGGCTGGGCCCTCAAATTTGGAAACACAAATGAGGAGGAACAATAGTAACAGACACGAACGATTACAACATGGAATGTGAGAAGCATGAATTCAGGGAAATTGGATATTGTTGAGAAAGGAATGCAATGACTAAATATTGACATGCTAGCTAGGTATTGGGGAAATGAGATGAATTGACACAGGGCATTTTGAATCAGACAGTCATATGATCTACTACAACAGAGATGAAAAGGTAAGGAAAAACGAGTTCACTTTTATAGTTAAAAAGATAATTTCCAGATCAATTTGAAATAAAACATGGGAGTGGCAGGGTAATATCTGTACACATACAAGAAAGTCCAGTGAATACCACTATCATTCAAATATAGGCACCAGCAACCAGAACCAAACAAGAGGAAACAGAAGATTTCTACCAACTTTTGTAATCAGAAATTGATCAAAAATGCATTAATAATAACAAGTGACTAAAATGCAAAAGTCGGGAACAATGAAGAAGGGTCAGTAGTTGCAAAACGGACTTGGTGATATAAATGAGGCCGGCGATAGAATGAAAGAATTTTGTATAAGCAAATATGTATTCATTGCTAATGCCTTTTATAAGAAACACAGACACAGACTATACACATGATTTCACCTGGTAGTATGCACGTAAATCAGATCAATTACATCTGTGGAAAAAATCACTGGAGAAACTCAATATCAGCTGTGAAAAAAATTTGAACTAGATCACAACAAGCGCTAATATCACAAGTGAAATAAGCTACATTTGAGAAACAATAAAAATCCAAACTTCAAACTGGCACCGGATTAGCACTCAGAAAATTCCAAGAAAGTCTATCAATGACTAGAGAAAAAGATAAACATGAAAATGAGCAGAGAAATTCACAGACTTTTTGGATATAAGGAAATATAGGATGTAACAAAATGTATGAAAATATATCAGATTTATTTTAATTAAGCTGCCATAGAATAATACAAGAAAGAGATTCATTTAACACCTATTGGATTTTCAGGATTAAAAATCTGATGATGTTCATAGTTGGAAAGGATGATAAGCAATGGGCATGAAGTGGCAATTAGTACTATACCTTTGTAAAGTTTGTACAAATTTGAAAAATTTATAGAATTGTACATGTGTATATTATTAATTAATAACACCCTAAAAAAGTACTAGCACAAATGTAGTATGAACCAAAAATAGTCATAGTAGTACACTTTTGAATACTAAAATTTGGATGCAACTCAAATTTTCATTATCAAGAAAATGGACCAACAACAGCAACATATGGAATATTATAAAGAAATAAATATTATATTTATATACCTCAAATATGTAAAAGCAAACAAAATATAGATAAAATGAAAATCTTTGGAAGTAGGCAGCCAGAGAGAAAGGTCAAGTAAGAAAATACAATTGTATTTATACACTTCAATTTCTTAAGGTTACTTTTCACTATTTTACCCTGTATCAGAAACAAGTGTTACATGCATTATTGAGTCTAAATCACATAAACATTTGAACAAAATTGTTTTAAAACCTACAGGCATTATACAGAAACCATAATTTTTCATAAACAAAATTATACAATTCTCTACCATATTTCTTGCATTATATGAAATACATTGTATCAAATAATTTCTTTTTCTCCTTTTATTATTGTCAAAAGTTTTTTCTGCCTTATAATAAAATAAATCTCCTAGTTTTCCTAGAAATTACTTAGACACGAAGGAATGTAATGAAATAAAAATATTTTATTCTTAATAGTCGGAATATGCTTGGCCCCAAATAGTTTGTTTCATGAAACACATTTCTTCATTTTGCTTTGGTTTCCACAGTAAACAATCAGTTTACTTTATTCTTTGATGAAATACTAGTAAATATAAACTCTACTGAATGGAAAAAATAAATCTACCACATTTGTTGCATGACAAACATTAGTGATTTAGCATTATCAAAAAGAACATTTAAAAATATTAATTTATTTTATTTATCTGACTTTTTTATGAAACTGTAATTGTGTTAATTAATACAAAAAGGGATAAAATAATTGTGCATTATAAGAACCACAAGATACCAATATAAAGGCCTGGGAATCTACTTCTGATAAATCATCCACCAGAAGTCCACGGGAGAAGAGTTCAACTCTACCATAAATATGGTAGTTGTGTGTTGGAATCAACTCAATATTTAAAAAGAATAGTGCTGATACAGTGGGAGAGGCAATCAATCCCTCCTAGAGTTCTTACAATATGTTAAAAAAGAAAATAACAGTAATTCACAGAATGAGTTAAGACTTCTTTTGCTAAACAGAGTGGACAAAGGATTTCCTGGCAGAGCATCAAGTTCAAAGGCAAATATAAACAATTGGAAATTTCCAGCAACTTATTGCATTCAACC
>NW_006399917.1:6192549-6193983 GCF_000299155.1 Elephantulus edwardii
CATAGAGACTCTATGTCCAACAGCTCAAAACCCAGCTCTATCCTGTGCCAATCTTATTGTCTCTGACACACCTACCCTTATTACCTCAGTCACTGAATCAATCCATCCCATCGAGGGTCTTCCTTTCCTGCGCTGTCCCTTCACCTTCCCAAGCATGACATCCCTCTCCAAGGACTGGTCACTTCTTGGAACATGTCCAATATATGTCAAATGAAATTTCAGAATTCTTGCCTCCAAAGAGCAGCCTGGTTTAACCCTCTCCAGGACAAACCCGTTCATTCTCTTAGCAGTTCATGCTATATTCAACACTCTTTTCCAACACCACAGTTCAAAGACATCAATTCTCCTTCTATAATCTCTGGTCATTATCCAGCTCTCTGATACATAGCAAGTGATGGAAAAGACTATTGCCCATATGTGTGTGTGTGTGTGTGTGTGTGAGTGTGTGTGTGTGTGTGTGCGCGCGCGCGCAAGCCTGCATGCGTGTGGATCCATAAATATGTGAGATATAGATAGATAGTTGTTGTTATGTGCCATCAAGTCACTTGCATCTCATAGCAACAGCCCTATATACAACAGCCCTAAACTCTTCTCTGTCCTGTGCCAATCGCACAGTCGCCAATACAGCCATCCCGATTACCCCAGTCACTGAATCAATCCACCTCACAGAGGGCCTTCCCCTCCCGTGCTGTCCTTCCACCCTTCCAACCATGATGTCCCTCTCCAAGGACCGGTTTCTCCTTACAACATGTCCAAAGTATGTCAGACAAAGCCTCAGAATCCTTGCCTCCAAGGAGCAGCCCGGTTTAAACCTCTTCAGGATCAATCTGTTTGTTTTCTTAGCAGTCCATTTTAACTGCCTATGAAAACACTGCAGAGGGTCAGCTATGGGTTGATTGTGACTCAATGACACACACCAACACGTACATACTATGTATATATATCTACGTGCACACACACACACATATACACATACATATAGAGTGTATATATATATGCACATACATATATATACATATGTACACATACCTAGAATTATATTAATGTATTATAATTCATTCTTTCCATACCTTTTCAATCTGTATGCAGAACTGATCATCCAGGACACTAGGCAAGGAGGAATGTGGCATCAGGATTGGAGGAAGATTCATCAACAGCCTGCATTATGCAGATGACAAAACCCTGCTTGTAGAAACTGAGAAGGACCTGAAGCACTTGCTGCTAAAGGCCAAAGACTGCATGCAGCCTTCAATATGAATTAAAGCTCAACATCAAGAAAAAAAAGATTCTCACAACTGGGCCAACTAGCACCATCATTAAGAATAGGGAAGAGATTGAGATTGTTAACAGTTTTAGTTTGCTTGGTTCCACCATCAACACTCTTGGAAACAGCAGCTAGGAAATCAAGAGACAAATTTCTTTGGAAAGTCGGCT
>NW_006399917.1:6196173-6198935 GCF_000299155.1 Elephantulus edwardii
ACAGGACACCGTTCAGAGCTGTTGTACACAAGGTTTCTATGAGTTGCAGGAGGGGACTTGATGGCGCATATATGTATACAGATGCAATACCACCTAACAATATGTGTGTATGCATATAAATGTGTATATATGTATAAATAAATAATCTGTATATTATGTATATTTTTAGGTGTCATCAAGTAGCTATGAACAACAAATCTGAACCTTATCCTACTCTGAACCAATTTCACAATCTCTGTCACACTCAGGCTAATTCTTGTAGTCACTGTGCCAATCTATCTCATGGAGAGTTTTCCCCATTTTCCCTGACCTCTCTACCTTTCCTAGTATGATGTGTCTCCAAGAACTGGTTGCTCCTGAAAACATGTCCAAAGTAAGTGACACAAAGTTCCACAATCTTTCCTTCTAAGGATTAACCTGTTTACACTTCCTTGTGTGTTCTTTCGGAAGTCCATGGGAAATTTAATAGTCTTCACAATACCACCATTCCCAGGCGTCAATTCTTCCGTAATCCTTATTCATTGTCCAACTTTCAGATGCCTAGGAAGCAATCGAAAAGATCATGGCTTAGATCAGGTACACCTTGCACTTCAAACTGATTTATCCAGTGCAACGAGTCTTTTGATTCTTTCACTGTTGTTATAAGGTGTATTGATTGTGGATTGAAGTTAAATGAGGTAGCTGAAAACTTTCTTTTCTCCATTTATTATTATGCTACCTATTGGCCTAGTGGTGAGGCTTTCTTTTCTTAGTGTGTTGACATGTAACATATATTGAATCTGCAGTCATGGTGTGTTTCAAGTCTTAAATGGAGCTTTTGTAAATTAATTACAAGAAGTTGAGGTGCCAACCCAAAGACAAGTGATTTGGATCCATCAGTTGTTCCACAGGAAAAAGCTGGACAATCTTCTTCTGTGTGATTTACAACTTTTGGAACCAGCTGGAGAATTAGCTATAAATTGGTTGTAACTAGACAGCACATGGTGGTAGTTGTTGTGATGTGCTGTTGAGGCAACAGGTCTGAAGCCTGCCCTGTCCTGAGCCAGTCTCACTGACTCCAACACAACCATCCCCATTGGCCCAGTTACAGAATCGATCCATCTCTTCAGGGGTTTTCCTTCTGCAGCAAGCACTTCAGTTCCTCCTCAGTTTCTGCAAGTAACTTTGTGTCATCTGCATAACGTAGGTAGTTGGTGAGTCTTCCTCCAATCCGGATGCCACATTCATCCTCATAAAACCCAGACTCCCATATGATCTGTTCTGCAAATAGATTGAAAAAGTATGGAGACATGATGCATCCCTGACGCACTACTTTCCTGATTTTGAACCATGCAGTGTTTCTTTGCTTTGTTTTAAGGACTGCTTCCAGGTCCAAGTATAGGTTTCCCATTAACACAATCAAATGTTCTGGGATTTCCATTCTCCTGAAGTTTAGGGACAGTTTGTTGTGATTCATACAATCAAATACCTTTGCATAGTCAATGAAACAAAGATAGACATTCTTCTGGTATTCTTTACTTTCTGCTAAGATCCATTTGACATTGGTTGTAATGTTTCTAGTGCTACAACCTCTTCTAAAGCCAGCTTGTATTTCTGGTAGTTCTCTGTCAGTGTACTATTTCAGTTGTTTTTGGGTAATCTTCAGCAGTATTTTCGCTTGTGTGTGATACTAGTAATATTGTCCAATAATTTACATAATATGTAGGGTCATCTTTTTTTGGAAAGGGATATTTTAGAATATTTTCAGGTATGTATTCCCCTTGAATTTAGAGACCATTTCAAGAATAGATTTGATGTGTTGGACACAGAATAAATTTTATGTATTTATCTGATGAGTTGTGGAATGACACCAAGAATATCACACACAAAGAAAGCAAAAAAGTGTTAAACATACAACACAGAAGAGACCAAGATGGATTTCAGAAGGGACTAAAAATTGTCCTTGAACTTACAGCAGCTAAAGCAAAGGGAATAAATTATACAGTTAAAAGGAACAACTGAAATTATTCTGAATGTTATTAAAGGAAGACAAAACAAAAAATTTTAAGGAAAAATGTGAAGATTCATAGCTAGAAAATAAAAAAGGAAGGGCATACTCACCTTAAAAGCCTAGGGGGAAAATTCAACCCCTGAAGTAGAATATTGAAGCATTCTCTGAGCAATAAATGGCTCAAAGATGTGACGATAGGACAGAATCAGACAGTATTTCCCTTGTTCTACATAGAGTGCTATGAGTCAGAACTATCTGCACCTAACAGCAGGAAGCACCAAAAGACTACACAAAAATACTGTAAGAAAGTGTTCAAACGTTTCGGGACCTAGCATATAATCTAGAACAGATGGTGCTGAAAGAATTTCAGGTTGGGGTGAAGGCAGTGGTGAAAAGCAAGTTTTCAGAAATGGAATACCAATTGATAGCTTCAACAACACTAAAAGTATTTGTCTATGTTAACAAATATGAAAACAGTCACCTGTCAAACCAACCAGAAGGGATCCAACACCAAAAGTGATTAAAGAAAATAGACAATAATTTTAACCTTTAATACAAGTAATTTATTCCGTTTAAAAAATGAGTGGAAATCCAAAATCTCTGTAAATGTTCATTAAAATTAATAAAAAATTTCTAAAATAAAAATAAGAAGCATAGATGACATTTTATCAGCTAACAGTTATCTTTCATGTTGCACTAAAGTTGTTATTACATAACCTAATTATTTTCCCTTTAAAAAAATTAAAGACAATATTGATGGCAAAAAAAAAAA
>NW_006399917.1:6200265-6214369 GCF_000299155.1 Elephantulus edwardii
ATATATATATATATACCTACTGGAGCATCAGCTTCCAACTTGAGAGTACGTAACAACATGTGAAATACAGATATTCAAAGAGAAGTTTTTACATGATCCAGTTGCCTTGGAATTGAGTCTGATCTTGGAATTGAGTCTGATTCATGGAAACCCCTTCATTGCTAAGTAGAACTATGCTTCGCTTGTGAACTTTTAGGAATAGATTGCCAGAGATTTCTTTCAAGGAACTTCTGTATGTAGCCACTACACTTTCATTTTGCAGTTTCAGCCACCTAGATACTGCTACACAATGCACTGTTGCTGTTGATGGGTGTGTTGTGTTATTAGTATACTATGACTCATAGTGATCTTATAAACAATAGCATTGTACCACAATATTAGATATAAATAGATAAGTTACTGTGGAATTGATAGTTTGGTGGTTTTATCTCCAATAGAACAAGAACTTGTTTGATTTTTAAGTCATCTTTACAATTATTTGTGTTCTTGAGTCACATTGTTGCAACTACTGTGCCAATTTATCTCCTTAAATGACATTTGTGTATCTGTTGTTGTTATGTGCCCTCCATTCACTTGCGACTCATACCAACCCTATGTGCAACAGCCCTAAACTCTGCTCTGTCCTGTGCCAATCGTACTGTCTCTAACACTCCCATCCGATTACCCCAGTCACTGAATCAATCCACCTCATAGAGGGCCTTCTTCTCCTGTGCTGTCCCTCCACCCTACCAAGCATGATGTGTCTCTCTAAGAACCGGTGCCTCCTTACAACATGTCCAAAGTATGTTAGACGGAGCCTCAGAATCCTTGCATCCATGGAGCCACCCAGTTTAACCCTTTCCAGGATGAATCTGTTTGTTTTCCTATCAGTCCATGGTACCTTCAATACTCTTCTCCAGCACCAAAATTCAAAGGCATCAATTCTCCTTCTATCCTCCTTAGTCATTGTCCAACTCTCTGATGCATAACAAGTGATCACAAGACCATGGCCTGTATCAGACTCACCTTAGTCTACAGAGAGACACCATTGCTCTTCAGTACTTTGAAGAGGTCCCTAAAAGCAGACTTTCCCATGGCAATGTGTCTTTTAATTTCCTGGCTACTGGTAACAAGAGTGTTGACTGTGGAGCCAAACTAAAGCTATGATCAATCTCAATCTCTTCACCATCCATCCTGATGCTGCCAATTGGTCCAGTGGTGAGAATCTTTGTCTTCTTGATATTGAGCCTCAATCCATATTGAAGGCTACAGTCCTTGACCCTCTGCAGCAAGCGCTCAGGTCCTTCAGCAAGCAGGGTTGTGTCATCTGCATAACGCAGATTGTTGATAGATCTTCCACCAATCTTGACCCCACATTTCTCTTCATAGAGCCCAGCCTCCCGGATAATCTGTTCTGCATACAGGTTGAAAAGGTATGGAGACAGGACACATTCCTGGCTTATGCCCTTCCTAATTTTGAACCATGCAGTGTCTATAAGTTATCTTTTAAATGGCTTATGGATATCCTATTTAAATATTGCCTTCTCTAGTGCATATGTAAATTTTTTTGTTTTTACATAGTTTTATAGTATTTTTTCAGATACATTATGTTTCATGTATGTACATTGTGCTTTACACAGTCTTTACACTGTATTTCATTCATATATATTGTGGATGGTTTTCTCTTTATAGTCATCTTACTAACAACTAAATTCATGAAATCATATACGCTAGCTCCTTTGTGTCTTAACATCTGCATTTTAGGTAGTCAATTTCAGATGTGCTCATTCTTATCAAACCAATAGTCTGCAGAAACAAGTATGTCCCCTTTACTGAGGAATCTTCTGTTCAGTGTGGAACTCTGAACATCTGCATCCACAAGTAAAATCCACCCCAGATCAAGCCATCAGGTTGCAGCAATCAACACTAGCTTATAGAATGGATTATAACCCCTTAATTTTACTAAATACAATGTTCTCTAGAAATTGATCTTTCCTAATGATGTTGCCATCAGAAGGCTGGAAAATGACTAGGGATGGTAGAAGGAGAATTGATGTCTTTGAGCTGTGGTGCTGGAGAAGAGTATTGAATATACCATGGACTGCTAGGAGAACAAACAGGTTTGTCCTGGAGAGGGTGAGACCACGCTGCTCCTTGGAGGCAAGGATTCTGAAGCTTCGCCTGACAAACTTTGGAAATGTTGCAAGGAGGGACCAGCCTTTGGAGAGAGATGTCATGCTTGGGGAGTAGAGGGATAGCACAGGAGAGGAAGACCCTCGATGAGATGGACTGATTCCGTGATGGTGGTATTGTAGGTGGGTGTGTCAGAGACAATAAGATTGGCACAGGATAGAGCAGGGTTTAGGGCTGTTGTACATACATAGGGTCGTTATGAGCCACAGGCTACTCGACGGCACCTAAAACAACAATAATGTTGCCAAATTAAGTGAGTTGGATAATACTTTGCTGACAAAAAAGAAGCAACTCGTAGCTGATCCTCCAGAGGGTTTTCCGAGGCTGTAAATCACATGTCAGGAGGTTGCTCATCCTCCTCCCTCAGACCCGCAAGTGAGTTAGAACCATCAGAGAGGTGGCACGTAGGGCTTTGGTAGCACACCTCTCTAGAGAATATGTCATCAGAGTTCCCTGAATGGACAATATTCTTTCATCCAAAGAGTTCCCATTGACTAATTTTCAGAAATACATCCATCAGCTCTTTCTTCCTATTCTGTGTTAGTATGAAAACTCTGTGGAAACATATGAGCCTAATGGTGTTTAAAGGATCAGTGACAGCTTCCATTCTCACAGCAACACACAAGTCACCATAGTATGACAAACTGACAGATGCATTTATGTATGCCAATATTTTACAGGGTCAAAACATAATGCTATCTGATGGGTAGGTAATTGTTACCTCATTGTTTTGTGGTGGTTGTTGTCTGCCATCAAGTTAGAATAGACCCATAGCTGACCTTCCAGCAAGTTTCCAGAGGTAGGAAATCACATGCAAGATTACCCAACTTTCTACCAGTAGCTGGTGGATTTGAATCATTTGCCTTTACTTTGATGGCACCATGTCTTTAAATTAAGTGAATCTCCCCCGCTCCCTAACTGTACTTGGAATATAATGGTAAGTGTGCTTGTAATGCAGATATACTTGCGAAAGCCATAAATGAGATGTGGGGAATTTGAGAGTAGACCACACATTATTAATAGCATTGTATTCATTGCAAATTTCTTGGTTATAATCCCTGTAATACGGCTGTAGAGAATAGTGCCTAGAATGGTTGGAGTTAAAAAATATCTGTCTTTAATGAAGCCTCAGATATGTAGAAAAAAAGATATAGCAAATATTGACTATCATCTTCTTGCACAACTTCTGAAGCTTTAATGTTTTAAAAATTAATAGAAAAATATTTCTTCTAGGCCATACAGCCCTGGTGTGTCCATTTGCTGTACAGCAGTAACTTGTGGTTGCTGTGAAGCTGAACACTGTGACACTGATGCATTAATGGTTACCCATGGCGGACAGTATTTGGTGGAGCTCCCTGATTAAAACAAGCTTGGAAACAGGAGTGGCATCCACTTTCGTCATAGCTTGCCTCTGGAAATCCTATGAACCTGGAGAAAGGATGAAAGTCACACAAGTGTTGAGGACTTTCATTCACAGGGTCGCTATGAGTTGCCCATGACTCGAGGGCACTTAACAACAACAACATATACCTTCACAGAAGCTCTCGTGCCTTGTTGTATGCTGTCAAGTTGCTTGTGACTCATCGCAACCCTATGTACAATAGCTCTGAACCCTGTCCTATCCTGAGCCAATCTCACTGTGTCTGACACACCTACCCCTAATACTCCAGTCACTGTGTCAATCCATTTCATCCAGGATCTTCCTCGCCTGCATGATGTTCTTCTCCAAGCACTGCTCCCTCCTGGCAAAATGTCCAAATATGTGAAACGAAGTTACGAGATCCTTTCCTCCAGAGAGCAACTTGGTTTCACTCTCTCTTTACAGACGTGTTACATCTATTGACAGTCCATGGTCTGTTCAGTAGTCTTCTCCAGCACAACTCAAAGTCATTCATTCTTCTTTGCAATGATCCTGGCCTGGATCAGGAACACTTTGGTCTCTAGATTGGCATCTTTGCTCTTCAGAGCTCTGGAGAGGCCCCTGACAGCAGACGTTCCTAATCCAACTTGTCTTTTGATTTTCTGGCTGCTGGTTCCAAGATGTTGTTTGGGTACCTGAGCAAACTGAAATTGTTAACAATTTCAATCACGCCTCCCTTAATCAAGGTGCTGGCAATTGGCCCAGTGAAAATCATAGTTTTCTTGACGTTAAGCTTCAATTCATTTAAAGATTACAGTCCTTGAGTTTCTGTAGATGATGCTTCAGTTTCTCCTCAGTTTCAGCAAGGAGGGTCCTATCATCTGCATAATGTAAGTTGTTGATGAGTCTTCCTCTAATTCTGATGCTACTTTCCTTCTTATAAAGACCAGCCTCCCAAATTATCTGTTACACATATAGATTAAAAAGGTGTGGAGACAAGACACATCCCTGACACACCTCTTTTCCTGATTATGAACCGTGCAGTATTTCCTTGCTCTGTTCTGACAACTGTGTCTTGGTCCAAGTATAGGTTTCACATGAACACCATTATGTGTTCTGGGATTCTCATTCTTATGAATATTAGCCACAATTTGTGGTGATCCACTCTGAAACACCTTTGCTTAGTCAATGAAACATAGGCAGACATTCATCGGGTACACTTTTGGCCAAGATCCATCTGATATTAGCAAAGATGTCCCTAGTGTCGTGACCTCTTCTAAATCAAGCCTGTACTTCTGGTAGTTCTCTGATGATGTACTGTTCCAGTGTTTTTGTGGATAATCTTCAGCAAGATTTTGCTTGCATATGATATTAGTAATATTGTTCAATAATTTCCACACTCTGTCAGATCACCTTTTATAAAAAAAAACAAAGAAGTTTATTTTAATAAATCACCCTTTTTTGGAATGGGAATCAATATGAATATCTTCCACTCAGCTGGCCAGGTAACTGTCCTCCAGATTTCTTAGCACAACTTGATGAGCACATTCAGGGCTGCATGTGTTTGATGAAATATCTCAATTGGCATGCCATCCATTCCTGTGGCCTTGTTTTTTGCCTATTTCTTCAGAGCAGCTTGAACTTCCTCCTTCATCACTATTGCCTCTTGGTCACATACTGTTTCATGAAATTCTTCAGTGTCAACAAATTCTTTTTAGTACAGTGAATCTGTATTTTTCCATCTTTTTTTAAAAATGCATCGTAGATCATTCAATATTCTGCCCATAGCATCTTTAAGTATTGCAACTTGAGGCTTGAATTTGTTCTTCAATTCCTTCAGTTTAACAAATGCTGAGCAAGTTCAGCCCTTTTGATTCTATGACTCCACCTCTTCGCACTTGTTATAATAACACTTTGCTTTGTCTTCCCAAGATGCTTTTTGAAATCTGTGTAGCTCCTTGACTTCCCTATTTCTTCCTTTCGCTTTGGCTTCTTGGCAATCTAGAATAGTACTAGAATAGTACTCAGAGTCTCTTATGACATCCATCTTGATCTTTTCTTTCTCCTCTGTCTTTACAATAACTTTTTGCATTCATCATGGATGATATTCTTTATATCCTTTCCCAGTTCATCTGGTCTTTATCCATTAGTGTCCATGGCCTCAAACCTGCTCATGAGATAGTTTTTAAATTCAGGTGGGACAGATTGAAGGCCAAATTTTATTTCTTGTGGATTTTATTTAATTTTCTTTAGCTTCAATTTGAAGTTGCACATGAGTAGTTGATGGTCTGTTCTGTTCCACAATCTGTACCTGGCCTAGTTTTCACAAGATGATATTAAGCTTCTCCAATGATTCTTTCCACATATGTAATCAATCTGATTCCTGTGTAGACCATCAGGCGAAACCCATTTGTATTGTTGCTGCTTGTGTTTCTTATTAAAGGTATTTACAATGAATAAATCATTGATTGCACAGAATTCTGTCATTCTATCTCCAGCCTCATTTCCATCATCAAGTCCATGTTTTCTGACTACTGATTCTTCTTTCTTGCTTCCAACTTTTTCATTCCAATCACCTATTGTTATTATTACACCTTGGTTGCTTGTTCTGTCAATTTCCAACTTCAAAAGTTGGTAGAAATATCTATTTCCTCCTCTTTGTCTCTGCTTGTTGGTGTATACATTTGAATGATAGTGGTATTAACAGGTCTATGCATATGGATATTATCCTGTTAGTCACAACATTGTATTTCAGGATGGATTTAGAAATTTTTTTTTACTATGAATGCAACCCCATTTCCCCCTCACCTTATCATTTCCATTCCCAGTGTTGTAAATTATATGATTATGCTCTGGGAGGAACCAGCCAGTGGAGAGGGATGTCATGCTTGGGAGGATGGAGGGACAGTGCAGGAGAGGAAGACCCTTGATGAGATGGATTGATTCAGTGACTACGGTAATGGGGATAAGTGTGTCAGAGACAATAAAATCGGCACAGGATAGAGTAGGGTTTAGGGCTGTTGTACATAGGGTTGCTATGAAACACAGGCAACAAAAACAACAACAATCCAAAGGCATGTGATGTGAATCTGCAAGCTGCTCCAAGGGAGAAAAACATGCAGTCTCCTCCCATATAATGAACTGCTTCTGAAAACCCACTGGAGGAGCAGTTATTTGTTGGTTATTGATGGTATGTAACAACAATATGTATCCTTAAGGTCTATTTTCTAGTGTACTTATAATCTTTATTGTTTCAATTTACACAAAGGTTTTTCATTAAACTGTAGAGGTAAATTTTCTAAATCAATATTCCATTAACACATAGAACACAGCACATTGTTATTACGTTCTGTCTAGCCAACTAGGATTTTTAGAGACCCTATCAACAAGACATCTTAACATTACCTTTTTAGCTGTGCCACCCTCACCATCATGAAAATGCACCAGCCAATTTCTACAATCCCTGTAACAATCCATCTTATTGAAGGCTTTCTCTCCCACTGTGTACCTTCCACATTCCCAGCACTTTTCCCGAAGATTAGCACCTCTTGACAATATGCTCAAAGTGAGACAATTCCCAGTCCTTGCACCCTAGTTGCACCTTAATTGTTGCTCCTTTTTCCCCAACAGAATTTTAATTCCCTTTAAAAAAAATCTAAAATCTGAGTTGCTTGTTCTATGTTATAAATAGCTAAGAAACATACTTAATTGTAGGCAACAAAATGACCTAGAAAACAAAATAGACATTTTACATAATTTCTAATTAGAACTATTGTTAGATCCAGTGATCTTTAGAAACTGGGAAAACAAGACTGTATTTACTAAAGTGTTTCCTCTCACATAAGAATGTAATAAAAAATAGTGCACATATTTCCAAAATGTAAAATTCTTATGAAGAAAATATTCATGAAATGTTTTCTACTTAGTATCTCCTTTTCACTTAACCAATTACAGTAGTACACTGGGAAAAAGAAAAATGTGAAGAGTTAAGGGCAGAAAAGCAGAGAAGATTATTTAAGGAAGTCATTCTTTTAAAATTGATATTAACATGACTTTGTAAACTTTGTGAGCAATGTTTATCTATATCAAATCTTTATCCCAAAAGAACTAATATTTCATAATAAAATATAGCCAAATACTCAACATCGTATATATTTAATTGACTATATCTTTCTTACCACTCTAAGGTGGTTGTTGTTACATCGCCTGCAACTCATAGCAACTCAATGTACAGCAGACCTAAACTCTGCCCTACCTTGTGCCAATCTTATCGTCTCTGACACACCTACCACCAATACCCCAGTCACTGAATCAATTGATCTCATCAAGGACTTTCCTCTCCTGCACTGTCCCTCCGTCCTCCCAAGCATGATGTCCCTCTCCAAGGACTGGTTCCACCTTGAAGTGTGTCCAAAGTATGTCAGACAAAGCTTCAGAATCCAAGGTTGTTGTTGTTGTTGTTGTTGTTGTTGTTATTGTTGTTATGTGCCATCGAGTTGCTTGCAACTCACAGTGTCCCTTTATACAACAGCCCTAAACTCTGCTCTGTCCTGTGCCAATCACACTGTCTTCGATACACCCACCCCGATTACCCCAATCACTGAACCCACCTCATAGAGGGTCTTCCCCTCCTGCACTGTTCCTCCACCCTCCCAAGCATGATGTCCCTCTCCAAGGACCTGTCTCTCCTTACAACATGTCCAAAGTATGTCAGAAGAAGCCTCAGAATCCCTGCCTCCAAGGAGCTGCCCCATTTAACCCTTTCCAGGATGAATCTGTTTGTTTTCCTAGCAGTCCACGGTACCCTCAATACCCTTCCCAGCACCACAGCTCAAAGGCATCAATCCTTCTTCTATCCTCCCTAGTCATTGTCCAACTCTCTGATGCATATCAAGTGATTTCAAAGACCACAGCCTGTATCAGATGCACTTAGTCTCCAAAATGACACCATTGTTCTTATGCACTTTGGAGAGGTCCCTAGGAGCAGACTTTCCCATGGCAACACGTCTTTTAATTTCCTGGCTGCTGGTGCCAAGAGCGTTGACTGTGGAGCCAAGCAAACAAAAGCTGTGAACAATCTCAATCTCTTCACCATCCAAGGTAGAAATCTTAAAATGTGAACCATATGAGGTTGCTTTAGTAGTGTATTCTGTAGGAAGTTGTGCTGCTAACCTATGAACAGCCAGTTCATAGTCACCAGAAGCTCTGCTGGAGGAGATGGGGATCTCCTCCTGTGATATATTTACAGTCTCCAAACCCTGCTCGAAGGTCAGCTATGAGGCAGTTTCCACTCGGTGAAGCACAACAACGTCTGTCATCTGGTCGATCATAGATATGTATCCTGCATTTAATTGATAATTACCATGAAAGAGCACAAAAATAGCTAGGAATGTATTTTAAATAAAAGCTCAGCTCATTGCCCTGGAGTAAGAACTGTCTCATAAAACATCCTTTAGCAAGGCTTCCAAGGAAGTAAGAGGAACAGAAATGACTGTGAATCTTGCTTCTGAAGAGTTACTATTCGATTCAAACCGCCAGAGGGATATCACCTTAGGATTAGCAACACAAGTCGCTGTGGACTAAGCCAGCCGAGCTCTCGAAAGTATATACTTGTTTTGGAGAATGAGGATCTGTATACTTAAAATGATCACTTTATCACTCTATGTGACTGAGGTCTTTGCGAGTATAGGAGAATCCACTTGTGAATATTAAAAAATTTTATCCTCTTCATTCTGAAAGGGGAATGCCCACAATATCTATATCTAGAACTCACCAAGGGTCAGTACTTACTTTTAGTTGTACAAGCACTGGTGAACTGAAAACTCCTGGAGGGTAATGTAAGGAAATCCGTGAATCCACACTTGGCTTAAGAGTAAGGCCTTTCTTTGTTATCATGAAGGATTCTTTCTTTAAACAAGACACCACAGAGAAAATACCCAACTTGTAAACTTTCACTTCGGCGCAGGTCCTTCCCTGTGGGGATTAAAGGATGTTAAAAAAAGTAACAGTGCTGTTTGAGGAGCAATACGTGCTTTTCCTTCTCTGTGAATGATTACAAAAAAAAACGTGCACGCTGTTCATGCCTGTGCCCACCGTTTGGAATGAGCCCATTCACCTCGAATGATGGTCCTTCGTGAAATTTAGGTGGGATCGTTTTTAGCTTTTGTAGAGTCGAAATTGACTCATTAAGACCCGGTGCTCAAAAGCACAGGATGCGGCCTGTTCCTGCTATGCCATCCTCATGATCAGTTGCAAATCGAACTGTTATGATCTCTAGAGTTTTCCTCCTCAGGCCTTTTTTTGTTTGGTTATTTTTCCTAATCTGTCCTAGTCTGGAAGCACTTCTGAAATTTATTAGTAATTTAGTAGCATACAAGCCCCAACTGACAAGTAGTTGTTCTGCTTGGAGCAAACTTACCAGAAGTGTGGGCCCAGAAGGCAAGAAATCTACTAATTAACCCCCATTAAATCTGAAATTAATGAAGAAGCAAGTAACGATGTGTTTGTCAAATCTGTACTATTCAAATAGGAGAGGAGTAAGTGCTTTTTTAAATTTAAATTAAATTCCAAAATTCCTCTGTAAACTAAGCAATCACATTGAGGTTTTCACAAATAGGAATTGCTTCTTGAGTCCTAACCTACAATGGACTTTAAATTTACTTCTCCAACACAGTACTGCTTTAGAGAATTGCCAAGAGCTGGAATTTCATCAGTTGGGTTATTCATTCAAATGCCAAGGCTCCCATACCTGTCAGCAAACTTATCCCTCTGAAAAGTTATACTGTCTTTGAAAACGGAAGTAGTCCTTTTCTTTCTTCCTTTCTCTCCTCTATGGAATAGGAGCAGATGATTGCAGAGAGACATATTTGTATTTCTTTTTATATAATGGCATTTAAATGTGTAATGCATATATGCAGGCACATATTTAAGTGTCTTTATCACACAAAAGAGAAAAGAGTACACAAAATGATCTACACATATAATCACCATAGCTTAAAACAAGGAGGAAGAATTATAAGTAATTTAGTCTATTCAATGCTTCCCCACACACCAGCCAGACTCCACCCCAGCATGAGTGGATAATGATGTTTACATGCACACAGACATTTCAAGGACAATTACATGGAAACAAATCTCTCCTTTGAAAGCTGACTAAGGAAGAGGTTTCACAATATCACTGCAGGAACCTATTGTTGAGAAAATTCAGGGCATGATGAAAGTTCTGAACTGGCCTCAGGGAAATGGCAAGAGGTAAGAAAGCAGGCTTGCTGGGAACTGCTCATAGCCATCACGCTAAAGCATTTAGACAACATTTAGCAGGCAATAGGGAACCCAACACCAGGGTTTTAAGCAGGAAAGTGTTGAACAAAACTCAAATCAAGATTTTCCCTGACTCCAGAATTAGAACTGTTAAATGTGATATGACCCACATAAAAGTTTTGGAGGGAATCCAGAATTTCAAATTTGTTAAACTAAAAACAGGGATAAATAACATTAAAATACCAAAGATAAAAGTAAAAGCTTTCATTTTCTTACTGCACACTATGATTCTCTTATTTCCCTTTTGCTTTGGAATGGACACATGTATCTATTTACTAAATATCTTAAACTTAAAAAATCCAACAGCAACAAACAAATCCTCCCTGCTGTCAGCACTGACACATGGCTGACCTTCCTGCAAGTTTTCAGAGGTTGTATATCACTTGGGAACAGATTTCTCATCTTAATCCCTCAGAAAATCTGGTGGATTTGAACCACCTCCCTTTGAACTGGCAGCAGAACTCCTAATTCAATAGGCCTAGAATTCTAAATACCTTTTATGTGTCCATTAGATGTGCAACATGTACTATGAGTAGTTTCTGCTCTTATTATGATAGCCAGATGTACCATACAGGATTTAAAACCTTCACTGAGGGTAATGCTGATCAGTAATATAGGCTACCTAGAGTTAGTGATCTCTGGTGGTCAATTGTTGCTTTGTGGCACTAAGTCAACAATTCATAACACCTCTATGAACAATGGTTCTGGACCTTGTCTTATCCTCAGCCGATCTCATCCTCCCTGACACACCTGGCTCCATTCCCACAGTCACTGTGTAGAGCCATATCATCCAGGGTCTTCCTCTCCTGCACTGAATTTCTACCCTCCCCAGCATAATATCCCTCTCTAAGGACTGGACCCTCTTGGCATCATGTCCAAAGTATTTGAGATGAAGCTTCAAGATCATTGCCTCCAAGGAACAACCTGGCTTTACCCTCTCCAGGATAGAACTGTTTGTTCTCTTGTTGGTCCATAAGAAGAGTTCAATACTCTTCTCCAGCACCACAACTCAAAGGCACTGGTTTTATTTCCATCAGCCCTATTCATTGTCCACCTCTCCTGTCAGAAGTATAAGAAACAATTGATAGACTATGGCCTAAATCAATCACACCTTCAGCTCCAGACAGACATCATGGCTCTTTATGACAAGGAATCTCCTCCCAGGAAATTAGCTGCCTTTGCAAACCAGTTGGACAGAGTCAGCTATGAGTCATTTCCAGTTAAGCTGCACACAACAAAAACAATATTACCATAAAATATATTGGCTGCATGAATTGAATAGACGGAGATAACATTGAAATTGTTAGTGATGAAGAGACAGGTACTGATATTGAACTGGGAGAGTCTGCTGTCAAGGACGTCTCCAAAGTCCTGTGGAGGAATAACGTCAGTCTAAAGATTAAAGTGGGCCTGATTCAAGCCACGGTCTTTTCCAATCGCCTGCTATGCATCTGAAAGCTGGACAATGAATAAGGATGACAGAAAAATAATTGATGACTTAGAGTTGTGGTATTCAAGAAGTGTAATAAATATCTCACAAACTGTCGAAAAAACAATATATATATATCCTTGAGAAAGTGAACCAGAGTGTTCCTTTGAGACAAAGATGGAGAAGCTTCATCTTTTAGGTATGCATGTTGTTATTGTTATGTGCCATCAAGTCACTTGCGACTCATAGCGACCCTATGTACAACAGCCCTAAACCCTGTTCTACCTCTTGCCAACCTTATTGTCCCTGACACACCTATCCCCATTACCCCAGTGATGGAATCAATCCATCTCATCAAGGGTCTTCCTCTCCCGCACTGTCCCTCCACCCTCCAAAGCATGACGTCTCTCTCCAAGGACTGGTCACACCTTGCAACATGTCCAAAGTATGTCTGACAAAGCTTCAGAATCCTAGTCTCCAAGGAGCAGCCTGGCTTCACCCTCTCCAGGACAAGTTTGTTCGTTCTCCTAGCAGTTCATGGTATATTTAATATTATTCTCCAGGACTAACGCTGAAAGGCATTAATTAATTCTCCTTCTAGCATCCCTGGTCATTGTCCAGTTCTCTGATGCATAGCAAGTAATGGAAAATACCATGGCCTGTATCAGGAGTACTTGAGTCTCCAGACTGACATCGCTGCTCCTCAGTACATTGGAGAGGTCTCTGACAGCAGACCTTCCCACTGCAATTCACTTTTAATTTCCTGGCAGCTGGTACCAAGAGTGTTGATTGTAGAGCCAAACAAACTGAAGTTATCAACAATCTCAATCTCTTCTCTATCTATCATGATGCTGCCAATCAACCCAGTTGTGAGAATCTTTGTTTTCTTGATATTGAGCTTTAATCCATATTGAAGGCTGCAATCCTTGACCTTCTGCCGCAAGCGCTTCAGGCCCACCTCAGTTTCAGCGAGCAAGGTTGTGTCATCTACATAACGTAGATTGTTGATGAGTCTACGTCCAATCATGATGCCTCATTTCTCCTCATAGAGCCCAACCTCCTGGATAACCTGTTCTGCATATAGAATGAAAAGATCTGGAGATACGACACATCCTTGACATACACCCTTTCTAATTTTGAACCATGCAGTGTTTCCCTCCTCTGTTCTGATGTATGCCAAGTCCAAGCATAGGTTTTGCATAAGCATGATCAAGTGTTCTGGGATTCCCATTCTTCTCAAAGTCAACCACAGTTGCTGTGATCCACACAGTCAAATGCCTTTGCATAGTCAGTGAAACACAGATAGACATTCCTCTGGTACTCTCTGCTTTTAGTTAAGATGCATCTGACATTAGCTATAATATCACTAGTGCCATGAAGTCTTCTAAATCCAGCCTGCACTTCAGACAGTTCTCTGTTGATGTGTTGTTCCAGTCATTTTTGAATAATCTTCAGCAGAATCTTGCTTCCATGTGTCAATGATATTGTTTGATAATTTCCACTCTTTTGGATTCCCTTTCACTGGAATGGGAAAAAATATAGATCTTTTCCAGTTAGTAGACCAAGTGTTGTCCTCCAGATTTCTTGGCACAAGTTGTTGAACATATCCAGGGCAGCATCAGTTTGTTGAAATATGTCAATCGGTGTGCCATCAATTCCTGGGCCCTTGTTTTTTACCAATTCTTTCAGAGTAGTTTTATCTTTCTCCTTCATTATCCACCCTTAGCCCAGTGCCTTGACCCACTTACTTCCCAGCTCCACCCTCCACCAGGATAACCCTTCTCATCTGCCAAGTCCCTTCAGAAAATATCTTCCATTGTCCA